>NW_027490167.1:900000-1156584 GCF_050948175.1 Xylocopa sonorina
ATTTGCGAAGTGTTATGTATTCTTCGTCTACACTTCATATGAATGTAAATGCCACACTTCCTTGCTAGGAAATAGCGCCTGCAGATGTCTAGGTATCGTAGCGATAGAGTTCTAATGCTTCTCAAAACACAATATCGCATCACATTTCTATGTTTCATGGTAGGATATAATATGATTTGCGACGTGTTATGTATTCCTCGTCTACACTTCAAATGAATGTAAATGCGACACTTCCTTGGTAGGAAATAGCGTTTGCAGATGTCTACGTATCGTAGCATTAGTGTTCTTATGATTCTTACAACGCGATATCGCATCTCATTTCCATGTTTCATGTTAAGATATAACATGATTTGCGAAGTGTCATGTATTCCTCGTCTACATTTCAAATGAATGTAAATGCGGCACTTCCTTGCTAGGAAATAGCGTCTGCAGATGTCTAGGTATCGTAGCAATAGAGTTCTTATGATTCTTAAAACGCGATATAGCATCTCATTTCTATGTTTCATGGTAAGATATAATATGATTTGCGAAGTGTTATGTATTCCGCGTCTACACTTCAAATGAATGTAAATGCGACACTTCCTTGCTAGGAAATAGCGTCTGCAGATGTCTAGGTATCGTAGCGATAGAGTTCTAATGCTTCTTAAAACGCGATATCGCACCTCATTTCTATGTTTCATGGTAAGATATAATATGATTTGCGAAGTGTTACGTATTCCTCGTCTACACTTCAAATGAATGTAAATGCGACACTTCCTTGCAAAGAAATAGCGTTTGCCAATGTCTACGTATCGTAGCAATAGATTTCTAATGCTACTTAAAACGCGATATCGCATCTCATTCTTATGTTTCATGGTAAGATATAATATGATTTGCGAAGTGTTATGTATTCCTCGTCTACACTTCAAATGAATGTAAATGCGACATTTCCTTGCTAGGAAATAACGTTTGCATATGTCTACCTATCGTAGCAATAGGGTTCTAATGCTTCTTAAAGCGCGATATCGCACCTCATTTCTATGTTTCATGGTAAGATATAATATGATTTGCGAAGTGTTATGTATTCCTCGTCTACACTTCATATGAATGTGAATGCGACACTTCCTTGCAAGGAAATAGCGTTTGCAGACGTCTACGTATCGTAGCAATAGATTTATAATGCTTCTTAGAACGCGATATCGCATCTCATTTCTATGTTTCATGTTAAGGTATAACATGATTTGCGAAGTGTCATGTATTCCTCGTCTACATTTCAAATGAATGTAAATGCGGCACTTCCTTGCTAGGAAATAGCGTCTGCAGATGTCTAGGTATCGTAGCAATAGAGTTCAAACGCTTCTTAAAACGAGATATTGCATCTCATATCTATGTTTCATGATAAGATATAATATTCATTGCGAAGTGTTATGCATTCCTCGTCTACGATTCAAATGAATGTAAATGCGACACTTCCTTGAAAGGAAATAGCGTCTGCAGATGTCTAGGTATCGTAGCGATATATTTCTAATGCTACTTAAAACGCGATATCGCATCTCATTTCTATGTTTCATGGTAAGATATAATATGATTTGCGAAGTGTTATGTATTCCTCGTCTACACTTCATATGAATGTAAATGCGACACTTCCTTGCAAGGAAATAGCGTTTGCAGACGTCTACGTATCGTAGCAATAGATTTATAATGCTTCTTAGAACGCGATATCGCATCTCATTTCTATGTTTCATGTTAAGGTATAACATGATTTGCGAAGTGTCATGTATTCCTCGTCTACATTTCAAATGAATGTAAATGCGGCACTTCCTTGCTAGGAAATAGCGTCTGCAGATGTCTAGGTACCGTAGCAATAGAGTTCAAACGCTTCTTAAAACGAGATATTGCATCTCATATCTATGTTTCATGATAAGATATAATATTCATTGCGAAGTGTTATGCATTCCTCGTCTACGATTCAAATGAATGTAAATGCGACACTTCCTTGCAAGGAAATAGCGTTTGCAGATGTCTAGGTATCGTAGCGATAGAGTTCTAATGCTTCTTAAAACGCGATATCGCACCTCATTTCTATGTTTCATGGTAAGATATAATATGATTTGCGAAGTGTTATGTATTCCTCGTCTACACTTCAAATGAATGTAAATGCGACACTTCCTTGCTAGGAAATAGCGTTTGCAGATGACTACGTATCGTAGCAATAGAGTTCTAATGCTTCTTAAAACGCGATATCGCACCTCATTTCTATGTTTCATGGTAAGTAATAATATGATTTGCGAAGTGTTATGTACTCCTCGTCGACACTTCAAATGAATGTAAATGCGACACTTCCTTGCAGGGAAATAGCGTTTGCAGACGTCTACGTATCGTAGCAATAGATTTATAATGCTTCTTAAAACGCGATATCGCACCTCATTTCTATGTTTCATGGTAAGATATAATATGATTTGCGAAGTGTTATGTATTCCTCGTCTACACTTCAAATGAATGTAAATGCGACACTTCCTTGCTAGGAAATAGCGTCTGCAGATGTCTAGGTATCGTAGCGATAGATTTCTAATGCTTCTTAAAACGCGATATCGCACCTCATTTCTATGTTTCATGGTAAGATATAATATCATTTGCGAAGTGTTATGTATTCCTCGTCTACACTTCAAATGAATGTAAATGCGACACTTCCTTGGTAGGAAATAGCGTTTGCAGATGTCTACGTATCGTAGCAATAGTGTTCTTATGATTCTTAAAACGCGATATCGTATCTCATTTCTATGTTTCATGGTAAGATATAATATGATTTGCGAAGTGTTATGTATTCCTCGTCTACATTTCAAATGAATGTAAATGCGGCACTTCCTTGCTAGGAAATAGCGTCTGCAGATGTCTAGGTATCGTAGCAATAGAGTTCAAATGCTTCTTAAAACGAGATATTGCATCTCATATCTATGTTTCATGATAAGATATAATATTCATTGCGAAGCGTTATGCATTCCTCGTCTACGATTCAAATGAATGCAAATGCGACACTTCCTTGAAAGGAAATAGCGTCTGCAGATGTCTAGGTATCGTAGCGATAGATTTCTAATGCTACTTAAAACGCGATATCGCATCTCATTTCTATGTTTCATGGTAAGATATAATATGATTTGCGAAGTGTGATGTATTCCTCGTCTACACTTCAAATGAATGTAAATGCGGCACTTCCTTGCTAGGAAATAGCGTCTGCAGATGTCTAGGTATCGTAGCAATAGAGTTCGAATGCTTCTGAAAACGAGATATTGCATCTCATATCTATGTTTCATGATAAGATATAATATTCATTGCGAAGTGTTATGCATTCCTCGTCTACGATTCAAATGAATGTAAATGCGACACTTCCTTGCAAGGAAATAGCGTTTGCAGATGTCTACGTATCGTAGCAATAGAGTTCTTATGGTTCTTAAAACGCGATTTAGCATCTCATTTCTATGTTTCATGGTAAGATATAATATGATTTGCGAAGTGTTATGTATTCCTCGTCTACACTTCAAATGAATGTAAGTGCGACACTTCCTTGCTTGGAAATAGCGTCTGCAGATGTCTAGGTATCGTAGCGATAGAGTTCTAATGCTTCTTAAAACGCGATATCGCACCTCATTTCTATGTTTCATGGTAAGATATAATATGATTTGCGAAGTGTTATGCATTCCTCGTCTACACTTCAAATGAATGTAAATGCGACACTTCCTTGCAGGGAAATAGCGTTTGCAGACGTCTACGTATCGTAGCAAAAGATTTATAATGCTTCTTAAAACGCGATATCGCATCTCATTTCTATGTTTCATGTTAAGATATAACATGATTTGCGAAGTGTTATGTATTCCTCGTCTACATTTCAAATGAATGTAAATGCGGCACTTCCTTGCTAGGAAATAGCGTCTGCAGACATCTAGGTATCGTAGCAATAGAGTTCAAATGTTCTTAAAACGAGATATTGCATCTCATATCTATGTTTCATGATAAGATACAATATTCATTGCGAAGTCTTATGCATTCCTCGTCTACGATTCAAATGAATGTAAATGCGACACTTCCTTGCAAGGAAATAGCGTTTGCAGATGTCTACGTATCGTAGCAATAGAATTCTTATGATTCTTAAAACGCGATATAGCATCTCATTCCTATGTTTCATGGTAAGATATAATATGATTTGCGAAGTGTTATGTATTCCTCGTCTACACTTCAAATGAATGTAAATGCGACATTTGCTTGCTAGCAAATAACGTTTGCAGATGTCTACCTATCGTAGCAATAGGGTTCTAATGCTTCTTAAAACGCGATATCGCAACTCATTTCTATGCTTCATGGTAAGATATAATATGATTTGCGAAGTGTTATGTAATTCCTCGTCTACACTTCAAATGAATGTAAACGCGACACTTCCTTGCAAGGAAATAGCGTTTGCAGACGTCTGCGTATCGTAGCAATAGATTTACAATGCTACTTAAAACGCGATATCGCACCTCATTTCTATGTTTCATGGTAAGATATAATATGATTTGCGAAGTGTTATGTATTCCTCGTCTACACTTCAAATGAATGTAAATGCGACACTTCCTTGCTAGGAAATAGCGTTTGCAGATGACTACGTATCGTAGCAATAGAGTTCTTATGATTCTTAAAACGCGATATCGCATCTCATTTCTATGTTTCATGGTAAGATATAATATGATTTGCGAAGTGTTATGTACTCCTCGTCGACACTTCAAATGAATGTAAATGCGACACTTCCTTGAAAGGAAATAGCGTCTGCAGATATCTAGGTATCGTAGCGATAGAGTTCTAATGCTTCTTAAAACGCGATATCGCATCTCATTTCCATGTTTCATGGTAAGATATAATATGATTTGCGAAGTGTTATGTATTCCTCGTCTACACTTCAAATGAATGTAAATGCGACACTTCCTTGCAAGGAAATGGCGTTTGCAGACGTCTACGTATCGTAGCAATAGATTTATAATGCTTCTTAAAACGCGATATCGCACCTCATTTGTATGTTTCATGGTAAGATATAATATGATTTGCGAAGTGTTATGTATTCCTCGTCTACACTTCAAATGAATGTAAATGCGACATTTCCTTGCTAGGAAATAACGTTTGCAGATGTCTACCTATCGTAGCAATAGGGTTCTAATGCTTCTTAAAACGCGATATCGCATCACATTTCTATGTTTCATGGTAAGATATAATATGATTTGCGAAGTGTTATGTACTTCTCGTCTACACTTCAAATGAATGTAAATGCGACACTTCCTTGAAAGGAAATAGCGTCTGCAGATGTCTAGGTATCGTAGCGATAGAGTTCTAATGCTTCTTAGAGCGCGATCTCGCACCTCCTTTCTATGTTTCATGGTAAGATATAATATGATTTGCGAAGTGTTATGTATTCTTCGTCTACACTTCATATGAATGTAAATGCCACACTTCCTTGCTAGGAAATAGCGCCTGCAGATGTCTAGGTATCGTAGCGATAGAGTTCTAATGCTTCTCAAAACACAATATCGCATCACATTTCTATGTTTCATGGTAGGATATAATATGATTTGCGACGTGTTATGTATTCCTCGTCTACACATCAAATGAATGTAAATGCGACACTTCCTTGCAAAGAAATAGCGTTTGCCAATGTCTACGTATCGTAGCAATTGATTTCTAATGCTACTTAAAACGCGATATCGCATCTCATTTCTATGTTTCATGGTAAGATATAATATGATTTGCGAAGTGTTATGTATTCTTCGTCTAGACTTCAAATGAATGTAAATGCGACATTTGCTTGCCAGGAAATAACGTTTGCAGATGTCTACCTATCGTAGCAATAGGGTTCTAATGCTTCTTAAAACGCGATATCGCATCTCATTTCTATGTTTCATGGTAAGATATAATATGATTTGCGACGTGTTATGTATTCCTCGTCTACACTTCAAATGAATGTAAATGCGACACTTCCTTGGTAGGAAATAGCGTTTGCAGATGTCTACGTATCGTAGCAATAGTGTTCTTATGATTCTTACAACGCGATATCGTATCTCATTTCTATGTTTCATGGTAAGATATAATATGATTTGCGAGGTGTTATGTATTCCTCGTCTACACTTCAAGTGAATGTAAATGCGACACTTCCTTGGTAGGAAAAAGCGTTTGCAGATGTCTACGTATCGTAGCAATAGTGTAATTATGATTCTTACAACGCGATATCGTATCTCATTTCTATGTTTCATGGTAAGATATAATATGATTTGCGAAGTGTTATGTATTCCTCGTCTACACTTCAAATGAATGTAAATGCGACACTTCCTTGCTAGGAAATAGCGTCTGCAGATGTCTAGGTATCGTAACGATAGAGTTCTAATGCTTCTTAAAACGCGATATCGCACCTCATTTCTATGTTTCATGGTAAGATATAATATGATTTGCGAAGTGATATGTATTCCTCGCCTACACTTCAAATGAATGTAAATGCGACACTTCCTTGCAAGGAAATAGCGTTTGCAGACGTCTACGTATCGTAGCAATAGATTTATAATGCTTCTTAAAACGCGATATCGCATCTCATTTCTATGTTTCATGTTAAGATATAACATGATTTGCGAAGTGTCATGTGTTCCTCGTCTACATTTCAAATGAATATAAATGCGACACTTCGTTGCAAGGAAATAGCGTTTGCAGACGTCTACGTATCGTAGCAATAGATTTATAATGCTCCTTAAAACGCGATATCGCATCTCATTTCTATGTTTTATGTTAAGATATAACATGATTTGCGAAGTGTCATGTATTCCTCGTCTACATTTCAAATGAATGTAAATGCGGCACTTCCTTGCTAGGAAATAGCGTCTGCAGATGTCTAGGTATCGTAGCAATAGAGTTCAAATTCTTCTTAAAACGAGATATTCATAGCGAAGTGTTATGCATTCCTCGTCTACGATTCAAATGAATGTAAATGCGACACTTCCTTGCAAGGAAATAGCGTTTGCAGATGTCTACGTATCGTAGTAATAGAGTTCTTATGATTCTTAAAACGCGATATAGCATCTCATTTCTATGTTTCATGGTAAGATATAATATGATTTGCGAAGTGTGATGTATTCCTTGACTGCACTTCAAATGAATGTAAATGCGACACTCCCTTGCAAGGAAATAGCGTTTGCAGATGTCCACCTATCGTAGCAGTAGAGTTCTAATGCTTATTAAAACGCGATATCGCATCTCATTTCTATGTTTCATGGTAAGATATAATATGATTTGCGAAGTGTGTGTATTCCACGTCTACACTTCAAAGGAATGTAAATGCGACACTTCCTTGCAAAGAAATAGCGTTTGCAGATGTCTACGTATCGTAGCAATAGATTTCAAATGCTTCTTAAAACGCGATATAGCATCTCATTTCTATGTTTCATGGTAAGATATAATATGATTTGCGAAGTGTGATGTATTCCTTGACTGCACTTCAAATGAATGTAAATGCGACACTCCCTTGCAAGGAAATAGCGTTTGCAGATGTCCACCTATCGTAGCAGTAGAGTTCTAATGCTTATTAAAACGCGATATCGCATCTCATTTCTATGTTTCATGGTAAGATATAATATGATTTGCGAAGTGTGTGTATTCCACGTCTACACTTCAAAGGAATGTAAATGCGACACTTCCTTGCAAAGAAATAGCGTTTGCAGATGTCTACGTATCGTAGCAATAGATTTCAAATGCTTCTTAAAACGCGATATCGCATCTCATTTCTATGTTTCATGGTAAGATATAATATGATTTGCGAAGTGTTATGTATTCCTCGTCTACACTTCATATGAATGTAAATGTGACACTTCCTTGCAAGGTAATAGCGTTTGCAGATGTCTACGTATCGTAGCAATAGATTTCTAAGGCTTCTTAAAGCGCGATATCGCATCTCATTTCTATCTTTCATGGTAAGATATAATATGATTTGCGAAGTGTTGTGTATTCCTCGTCTACATATCAAATGAATGTAAATGCGACACTTCCTTGCAAGGAAATAGCGTTTGCAGATGTCTACCTATCGTAGCAATAGAATTCTAATGCTTCTTAAAACGCGATATCGCATCTCATTTCTATGCTTCATGGTAAGATATAATATGATTTGCGAAGTGTTATGTAATTCCTCGTCTACACTTCAAATGAATGTAAATGCGACACTTCCTTGCAAGGAAATAGCGTTTGCAGACGTCTACGTATCGTAGCAATAGATTTACAATGCTACTTAAAACGCGATATCGCATCTCATTTCTATGTTTCATGGTAAGATATAATATGATTTGCGAAGTGTTACGTATTCCTCGTCTACACTTTAAATGAATGTAAATGCGACACTTCCTTGGTAGGAAAAAGCATTTGCAGATGTCTACGTATCGTAGCAATAGTGTTCTTATGATTCTTACAACGCGATATCGTATCTCATTTCTATGTTTCATGGTAAGATATAATATGATTTGCGAAGTGTTATGTATTCCTCGTCTACACTTCAAATGAATGTAAATGCGACACTTCCTTGCTAGGAAATAGCGTCTGCAGATGTCTAGGTATCGTAGCGATAGATTTCTAATGCTTCTTAAAACGCGATATCGCACCTCATTTCTATGTTTCATGGTAAGATATAATATGATTTGCGAAGTGTTATGTATTCCTCGTCTACACTTCAAATGAATGTAAATGCGACACTTCCTTGCTAGGAAATAGCGTTTGCAGATGACTACGTATCGTAGCAATAGAGTTCTTATGATTCTTAAAACGCGATATCGCATCTCATTTCTATGTTTCATGGTAAGATATAATATGATTTGCGAAGTGTTATGTTCTCCTCGTCTACACTTCAAATGAATGTAAATGCGACACTTCCTTGAAAGGAAATAGCGTCTGCAGATGTCTAGGTATCGTAGCGATAGAGTTCTAATGCTTCTTAGAGCACGATGTCGCACCTCATTTCTATGTTTCATGGTAAGATACAATATGATTTGCGAAGTGTTATGTATTCCTCGTCTACACTTCATATGAATGTAAATGCGACACTTCCCTGCAAGGAAATAGCGTTTGCAGACGTCTACGTATCGTAGCAATAGATTTATAATGCTTCTTAAAACGCGATATCGCACCTCATTTCTATGTTTCATGGTAAGATATAATATGATTTGCGAAGTGTTATGTATTCCTCGTCTACACTTCAAATGAATGTAAATGCGACACTTCCTTGCAAAGAAATAGCGTTTGCCAATGTCTACGTATCGTAGCAATTGATTTCTAATGCTACTTAAAAAGCGATATCGCATCTCATTTCTATGTTTCATGGTAAGATATAATATGATTTGCGAAGTGTTATGTATTCCTCGTCTACACTTCAAATGAATGTAAATGCGACATTTGCTTGCCAGGAAATAACGTTTGCAGATGTCTACCTATCGTAGCAATAGTGTTCTAATGCTTCTTAAAACGCGATATCGCATCTCATTTCTATGTTTCATGGTAAGATATAATATGATTTGCGAAGTGTTATGTATTCCTCGACTACACTTTAAATGAATGTAAATGCGACATTTGCTTGCTAGGAAATAACGTTTGCAGATGTCTACCTATCGTAGCAATAGGGTTCTAATGCTTCTTAAAACGCGATATCGCATCTCACTTCTATGTTTCATGGTAGGATATAATATGATTTGCGACGTGTTATGTATTCCTCGTCTACACTTCAAATGAATGTAAATGCGACACTTCCTTGGTAGGAAATAGCGTTTGCAGATGTCTACGTATCGTAGCAATAGTGTTCTTATGATTCTTAAAACGCGATATCGCATCTCATTTCTATGTTTCATGGTAAGATATAATATGATTTGCGAAGTGTTATGTACTCCTCGTCGACACTTCAAATGAATGTAAATGCGACACTTCCTTGAAAGGAAATAGCGTCTGCAGATATCTAGGTATCGTAGCGATAGAGTTCTAATGCTTCTTAAAACGCGATATCGCATCTCATTTCCATGTTTCATGGTAAGATATAATATGATTTGCGAAGTGTTATGTATTCCTCGTCTACACTTCAAATGAATGTAAATGCGACACTTCCTTGCAAGGAAATAGCGTTTGCAGACGTCTACGTATCGTAGCAATAGATTTATAATGCTTCTTAAAACGCGATATCGCACCTCATTTGTATGTTTCATGGTAAGATATAATATGATTTGCGAAGTGTTATGTATTCCTCGTCTACACTTCAAATGAATGTAAATGCGACATTTCCTTGCTAGGAAATAACGTTTGCAGATGTCTACCTATCGTAGCAATAGTGTTCTAATGCTTCTTAAAACGCGATATCGCATCTCATATCTATGTTTCATGGTAAGATATAATATGATTTGCGAAGTGTTATGTACTCCTCGTCTACACTTCAAATGAATGTGAATGCGACACTTCCTTGAAAGGAAATAGCGTCTGCAGATGTCTAGGTATCGTAGCGATAGAGTTCTAATGCTTCTTAGAGCGCGATGTCGCACCTCATTTCTATGTTTCATGGTAAGATACAATATGATTTGCGAAGTGTTATGTATTCCTCGTCTACACTTCATATGAATGTAAATGCGACACTTCCTTGCAAGGAAATAGCGTTTGCAGACGTCTACGTATCGTAGCAATAGATTTATAATGCTTCTTAAAACGCGATATCGCACCTCATTTCTATGTTTCATGGTAAGATATAATATGATTTGCGAAGTGTTATGTATTCCTCGTCTACACATCAAATGAATGTAAATGCGACACTTCCTTGCAAAGAAATAGCGTTTGCCAATGTCTACGTATCGTAGCAATTGATTTCTAATGCTACTTAAAACGCGATATCGCATCTCATTTCTATGTTTCATGGTAAGATATAATGTCACGTCCCGAGGTGCGTTTGCGCTCGATCCGATGGCACGATTCGTTGCCTTTCCCGAAAAACCTACGCGAATTGCGCTGGGGCCGGGTTCGTTGGCGGTCGGAACTCGATCTAACCAAAATTACGCCTAACACTTACCTTTCGACGTCTTCTTAATACTGTTTCGCCTCTCGTTCCAGGTATCTGTGGCGCCGTGGATCCGTGACCGGAATAGCAGCGGCGTACGGCTGGATCGGCGGAGCGTCGACGGGAATGAGTCTCCAGGCAGGCGAGCTACGGCTGGAGGAAACTGGCGCTGGAACCGGGCGATCCTGGATTCGAATTGGACGTACGGCTGCGAAGACCTCCTTCGCAGGAACGGAAACAGCGTTGCAGACGTATGGATGTCCGGAAGTACAACTCGCGTATTCGCGAATGAGACGGCGTAGATATTCTTTCCTACCCGCGCGTCGTGTACGCCTTTTCGGAGGCTCGGGATTCATCAAAGGCGCTTGCACTAGGACGGAATACGGCTCGGCCAAGCGATGGTGCGCTCTGGCTTACCGAGGTCGATCCTTGTTCAAGATACCTTGGATACGATAGGAATGCAGCGAGAGCAGTCGAGCGTTGGTGCGCTCAAAGACTGTCCAGCGTACAGAGCTGTCGCAGATGAATCGTGTGAATTGAATAAGAATCGCGAGCGTACACGTGGAATAGAATTTAAGGAACTTGTATTCGAATAAAGAGACTTGGATTTGGTAAAACAAGAGTATATTCTATAATATAACTATCCTACTACACTTTACTAAGTCTAAGTTATCAACTAACGATATAATATGAAATGGAAATAGTAATAAGTTATAATAAGGACTCCGCTAAGGGAGATGCGATAGAGTCGGCTGCATGAGAGCTGATAGCTCGTGGCAGGGGAGCGTATTGCTCGGAGGTTGAGATTAGAACCGTCTCGGAGATCGGACTCGAAGGAACTCTTCTCTCGGTCGCGCGTCCGCGACCTCCTCGGGTTGCGTGGCGCGCGAGTCGCTGGGCCCCGTGAGTGGGGCGTACGATCGGAGTGGGGCGGCCACTCGGAGTGGGGTGCGGCTCGCGTTCAGCGTGAGCCGCGAGCGTCGAGTGCGCGCGGGCGCGCATCGCAGCTTATATTCTATACGACTTAGAAATTATGATTGTACAAATATCTGCTTATATTTAGGTGTGTGTTGGGTTGTGTATGTACATGATTCGTGTAGAGTGCTTAATCTAGAATCGCGTGTATGAAAAGTAAGCGTACGGTTGTGTGATCGCAGGTGATCGGGATTCGTACGCGGGGAGGTATTCCTCATCCTCGTAGCGTTGTCTCCTCGTCTCGGGGCGTCGAATCGTCGTGCGGCCCGTGTACGGGGGATGCTGATACAGGTGCTGGCGGGAGAGCGGTGTCCCGGTTGCGGATGCTGCGGATGCTGGTTGGCGCCAGAGGGTGGCAGGCGGTGCGCCTGACGTCACACCACCCCCCTTGGAAAAAGAATCTCGGCAATGCCGAGATCTCTTGTCTGTGGAGCGTGTGTCGGACTGCTGGGCCCGTTTCGTGGTTCCACTGGTTGACTGTCGCAGGGGTTGGAGGCTCTCTCCTGATTCATCCCGGCGAGGGTGGATGACCGCTGGACCGCGGTTGATGCTTCTCGTTGACTTGTTCATTCCACTTTGTTCACTTTCGCTTTCAGCGTCTTTTACACTATATTCACTGACTACAGTTCCAGTTTTTCTTATTTTTAACTCATTCGCATTCACACTGTGCATACCTTGCATTCGTTTACATAGCTTAATTTTGTTCGTGTGTACGATTTTATGTCGACCCTTTACATTTAACTTTACGTTGCAGTTGCCTAAAATTTCGAGTATTCGGTAGGGTCCTGAATACTGAGCTTGGAATTTATGCTTATTTGGTTCCTTTAAAAGGTACACCCACTGTCCTACCTCGAAATTTTTGACATTGACTTTGCGGTCGTAATAGAATTTCGATCTGCGTTTGGCGTTATCTAAATTATCTTTGGCGAGCTCCTGCGATTTGGAAATTCTTTCGTTGAGTTGAATGAGATAGTCGTTGTATGTCTCATTTTCGGTGTTGTCTTGAAAAGGAGTGGCTGATGGCGTTCTAGCTATTCTACCGAACACTAGTTCGTGAGGGGTGTATAACGTACCCTCGTGTACGCTGGTGTTGTATGCGAACATCGCGTACGGTAACCATTTCTCCCATTCGTTACTCGACTCGATATAGTGTTTCAGATACTCGGCCAAGACGTGGTGAGATCTTTCGACGGACCCGTTCGTTTGCGGATGGAATGCGGTGGACTTGTACTGCTTGATTCTGAATTTGATAGCGATGGCTTTTATCAGGCTATTTATAAAATTGGAGCCCTGATCTGTCAGTATGCCCTTGGGGCATCCGAACTTACAGATAAACTCTCGAATCAATGCATCCGCAATGTCTACGGCCGTGGTGGTTTTAAGGGGAATTGCGACGGAGAATTTTGTTAGTAGGTCTTGGATTGTTAATATGTTTGTGAAACCATCTGGTGTTTCGGGAAGAGGACCCATAACGTCCATCGAGATTTTGTCAAAAGCCCTGCCGGGGGTATCGGTTAGAGTGAGAGGTTGTCTCGTTTTTACTCTGACCAGTTTTTCCGTTTGGCAGCTTTTGCATTTGCCGATGTATTCTTGGATTTGCAACTTCATATTGGGCCAAAAGTATTGTTGCCTAATACGAGTGTATGTTTTATTCACACCCTTGTGGCCTCCCACAGGTGTGTCGTGGTTCTCCTGTATTATTTTCAGTCTATCTTGGACTGGCGGAGTTCGAATCAGCCCCTGACAGACCGTTATTTGAACGTTCGATTCGTAAAATAGGTCCTCGAGGATTTTTCGGATTCGGGACCATGGAATAGAATCAAGGGAGATCTGTGCGATACTGAATGTTGTTAACTGGAGTTCGTTTACGACGTCGTATAGTGATCGAAATGCTTCGACCGTGGTTTGGAAATCGACTGATCGGCTTGGATGTTCCACGATCGGAAGCTGGATTTGGTACTCGTTTTCTATTTTCACAACTTTGGATCTGGAAAGGACGATGTTTTCGTTGGGAAGGAATTGTCCGGTTTTTTCGAGTTCTTGGGCACCCGCGTCGTAAGGGTGTCCTGACTGCGTGACGAAAATGACAATATTGTCTCGTCTGGTTGACAGTGAGTCGCGACTGTATTTAAACAAAGGCTCTCGCCTGATGTATTCATTCGGTGCAGGGACATAGATTTCGGGATTATCGGTTGTGTGCGGAGTTGACGAGGTGTCGGTAAGTGAGGGAGCGTCGGGCGTCGGTACGTCGGTTCCCGACGTTACCGGTGTAGGAGGAGGAGCTGGAGTGGTGTATTTCCTTCGAACTTCCGGGGAGACATCGAAGATGTCATCCTCCGAATCAAGTGCGTGGGAAAGCGGGAAAACTCGGGCGGGATTCCGCGATAGTGCGTCCGCATTGAGGTTGGTTTTGCCGCTTTTGTATACCATCTCATAATCAAATTCAGCAAGCTTAAGCCTCCAACGAACGAGTCTACTGGATGGATCTTTGACCGAGTTCATCCACACTAACGGCCGATGGTCGGTAACGAGTTTGAACTGGTTACCGTAGATGTATGGCCGGAAATAGTGGACGGCGTAGACGATCGCCAGACACTCCTTCTCGATCGTAGAATAATTTCGCTCCGCAGTATTGAGTAATCGCGACGTGTACGCGATCGGCAGATCGCGACCTATCGGGCCTTGACTGAGAATAGCGCCGATCGCTTCGGCAGATGCATCGGTGGTTATAACGAACGGCTGCTTAAAGTTCGGATATTGGAGTATAGGAGCCTCGCACAGGCAATCGCGAAGTTGTACAAATGAGTTTTCTTGATCGTTGCGCCACACGAAAGGCGCGTCCTTTTTTAACAGATTGGTCAGAGGTTTAGCGATACGCGAGAAATTAGCAATGAAACGCCTGTAATATCCCGCAAGACCGAGGAATTGTTTAATTTGTTTGGCGTTCTGTGGACGTGGAAAATTTTTCACCGCGCTTATTTTCGCGGGGTCCGGTTTTACCCCGTGCTCGCTGATAATGTGGCCTAAATAGCTAACCTCTCTTCGCAGGAATTCGCACTTATCAGGTTGCAAAACTAGGTTGGCTTCCTTGAGCCTTTTTGTTAATTTTTCAAATTTTACTCGGTGCTCCTGCAGAGAGCTGGCGTAGATCACGATATCATCGAGGTAGACGAATACCTCGTTCCCCTGGAGGCCGGAGAGGACGTTGTCCATCAGCCTCTGGAACGTCGCGGGCGCGTTTTTCAACCCGAAGGGCATTCTTTTGAACTCATAGTGCCCGTGAGGCGTAGAAAAAGCGGTTTTCGGAGCGTCGGCGGGTTCCATAGGGATCTGATGGAACCCGCTCGCGAGATCGAAAGTACTGAAGTATTTCGCGCTACCGAGCTGATCGAGAATCTCCGTGATGCAAGGGAGGGGGTACGCGTCGGCGACAGACTTCTCGTTCAGAGCTCGGTAGTCGATAACGACGCGCCACTGTTTATTGCCCAAGGAATCAGGCTTCTTGGGCACTACCCACAGTGGTGAATTATAAGGCGATTTGGACGGAGAGATGACATCGTTTTGTAAAAAGTGTTCGACTTGACGGCGAATTTCCTCCTTATGTGCCGGGGGAAAGCGATATTGCTTCACGTTGACGGGTCGGTCGTCAACGGTTGGTATTTTATGCGTGGTGGCCGAAGTGTGTCCTAATTTGTCGCCTTGGATATGGAAGAGATGCTGCGAGCTTTCGACGAGGCGGACGACGTGTTCTTTTTCCTCCTTATTGAGGTGATCGAGACGAAGGAGACTGAGTATACGGTCCACGCGAGATTGCGGAGAGTCGGCGGTTTGCGGTGATAGCGGAGATTTCGATTTTGCATCTCGCTTTACATTGGTTTTTACCGCTTGCGCGTAGGAAATTCGGTGCTTGTTTATTACTTTGCACCGAGAAGGAGGAAGCTCGCGTGTCGAATACGATGTCTGATTTGAAATAGAAGTAGAAATTTCCCTTTTGTGGGAAGAGCCGATCGGTGCGGCGGATACAGCGTATTTTTTCGAATTGGAAAAAATTGGAAACAGAGAGGGACTGCCCTCCTCGTGGAGGGGAGTCATAATTTGAGCCGGTTCGAGTTTTACGTCTGGCAATGCGATTTTGATCGTGCGATCTGATGAATTTATTATTCTTGTAATCGCCTTGCCATGGACCACTCTGACTAGGGCGTTCCCGAAAAATATTCCCGGTGCTAAATTAATTCTCGGAATTATTCCTTCTGGGATATCGGAGTTTATCACGCGAACCTTTATTCCGACATTTGATCGCGGAGGAATCGAGATCTGATCTCTTTGCTTCGAAGAAACGGCCTTCTTATCCGTTCTGGGTTTAGATTTCGCCGGTGCATCGCGTTTCGGAGGGGGCGATGATTGCGGCGGCGTCGGAGGAGAAATAGATTTAGTGCGCGACGTTTGTTTATTTTTCGCTGGTAAGTGAGGAGCGGTCTCCGGGCGCGACGACGGTTCTTCGGTTGGCTCGACATCCTCTACGAAAGGGATTTTCTGCCCGTTCCATTTGATAAATTTCTTAAGGAAGGAAATTTCCGCGTCCTTACAAAAGCCCGAGCCGAGGATTCCGTTAGGCTTTAAGGGAAAATTGTCCTCGACTACATTGAAGGGGACGACGCGGTCGAAGATTACCAGGTTCACCGTCCCTAAGGTGGCTGTTTTGCCGTCGGTTACACCCGTTATAATCACTATTTCCGAAGAGTCGATTCGCGCGGAGGATTTTAATGCCGATCGTTTGATAATGTTTATCTCTGCCCCGGTGTCTATCATAAATCGGGTTGGACAGATTAAATGATCGGATTTAATTATCACGGTAGGCGTGCTTGCTTTCCCGGTGATATTTATTGCGGCGTTTCTCCTACTTCCTCGTCGGAATTGTTCGCTGCGAGAGTTCGTATTTGCGGTAGGGCCTCGCGACCTGTCTCGCGGCGGGTACGGAGGCCACCGTCGTTTCCCGAGTCCCTGTTCAAATTGTTATTATATCTTCTCTTACGGCATTCGTCTATGCTGTGCCCCGGGTTTTTACAATATTTGCAAAATTTTTGCGCGTCCCTGTCTAAAATTTGTCGCGGCTGTTCGTAGGACGGGCGTTGAGCGGGAAGCGGTGCGTCCCTGGGACGCAGGTATGGGTCTCGATATTCCCGTGATCGGTATTGAGGTACGGTTCTGAGCCGACATTCGGTCGCGTAATGTCCCGTGTTGTTGCATTTACTGCAGATAATGTCTACGAGTTTTTCGCAAGATTCCGCGCGTGGTCGCGTTTTGCCTAGACGTTGTAAGTCGCGTTCGTGAATTTGAAAGAGTTCGCGTGCTCTTGTGAAAATTTGCTGCAGGGTGTTGTATGGATCTATCGGCATCTGAATTCTTATTTCGGGAATAAGTCCGTCCCTGAAGCACTGTGACGCGAGTTTGTTTACGCTTTCTAAGGACTCTTGGGGATCGCGACGCGCGAGTCTGTCGCAGTCAATTATGGCTGTCTTCAGGTCCTTTACCCGTCCAATATAATCTAAAATGTGCTCGTTGGCACGCATGTATATATTGGTGAGTTCGCCCCTGTAGTGATCGGCGGATTTCACGGGTCCGAACGAACATCGAAGAATATCAGTTAATTCCAGAATCGTCTGGCACGGCTCGTCCTCTAACGCGGCATAAGCGCGGCCCTTCAATTTGCCCTTCAGAAGGCGCGTAAACGTGCGCTCGCACCCGTTCGGAATTAGTTCGTAAGCCCGTTTGCAAGCCCGCGTAAATTGGAGTACCGGAATATTTTGTCCGTCGAACGTCGGTACGGCTTCAAGCGCTTGCTTGAGCGAAAGCTCGTCATGTTGCGGGTTGGTTACGGCGGATATTTGACTCGAACCTTGTGCGGAAATCGGGTCTATACGCGGAATTTCCAACGGCACTGTATCGTCGCGTGCTAGATCTGGAGTTCGGCGGATAGCTTCAATTTCGCGACGGAGCATTTCAACTTGTTGAAGCAAGGTCACCGTAGTTGGATCGGTCGATTCTACGTTTTTCGCCGATGTGCCTGCTTGCGCGGTATCTTGAGTAAGCTCGCCGAGAGCGTCTTGAAAATCTAATGCCCTATTTGTGCGTTTATCGCGATCAGTTTCGTGCATCGCGGCGGCCCGTTGCGCTTGCTGGCGCGTTTTGGTCGGTGGAGTTCTCGTTGCCATGGCTTGTTTCGCGGTCTCGGACGGCAGAATTTCCGTGGAGAACGCGTGGCTATCCCACCGCTGTCACCAAAAATATCTTTCGTGTCACGTCCCGAGGTGCGTTTGCGCTCGATCCGATGGCACGATTCGTTGCCTTTCCCGAAAAACCTACGCGAATTGCGCTGGGGCCGGGTTCGTTGGCGGTCGGAACTCGATCTAACCAAAATTACGCCTAACACTTACCTTTCGACGTCTTCTTAATACTGTTTCGCCTCTCGTTCCAGGTATCTGTGGCGCCGTGGATCCGTGACCGGAATAGCAGCGGCGTACGGCTGGATCGGCGGAGCGTCGACGGGAATGAGTCTCCAGGCAGGCGAGCTACGGCTGGAGGAAACTGGCGCTGGAACCGGGCGATCCTGGATTCGAATTGGACGTACGGCTGCGAAGACCTCCTTCGCAGGAACGGAAACAGCGTTGCAGACGTATGGATGTCCGGAAGTACAACTCGCGTATTCGCGAATGAGACGGCGTAGATATTCTTTCCTACCCGCGCGTCGTGTACGCCTTTTCGGAGGCTCGGGATTCATCAAAGGCGCTTGCACTAGGACGGAATACGGCTCGGCCAAGCGATGGTGCGCTCTGGCTTACCGAGCTCGATCCTTGTTCAAGATACCTTGGATACGATAGGAATGCAGCGAGAGCAGTCGAGCGTTGGTGCGCTCAAAGACTGTCCAGCGTACAGAGCTGTCGCAGATGAATCGTGTGAATTGAATAAGAATCGCGAGCGTACACGTGGAATAGAATTTAAGGAACTTGTATTCGAATAAAGAGACTTGGATTTGGTAAAACAAGAGTATATTCTATAATATAACTATCCTACTACACTTTACTAAGTCTAAGTTATCAACTAACGATATAATATGAAATGGAAATAGTAATAAGTTATAATAAGGACTCCGCTAAGGGAGATGCGATAGAGTCGGCTGCATGAGAGCTGATAGCTCGTGGCAGGGGAGCGTATTGCTCGGAGGTTGAGATTAGAACCGTCTCGGAGATCGGACTCGAAGGAACTCTTCTCTCGGTCGCGCGTCCGCGACCTCCTCGGGTTGCGTGGCGCGCGAGTCGCTGGGCCCCGTGAGTGGGGCGTACGATCGGAGTGGGGCGGCCACTCGGAGTGGGGTGCGGCTCGCGTTCAGCGTGAGCCGCGAGCGTCGAGTGCGCGCGGGCGCGCATCGCAGCTTATATTCTATACGACTTAGAAATTATGATTGTACAAATATCTGCTTATATTTAGGTGTGTGTTGGGTTGTGTATGTACATGATTCGTGTAGAGTGCTTAATCTAGAATCGCGTGTATGAAAAGTAAGCGTACGGTTGTGTGATCGCAGGTGATCGGGATTCGTACGCGGGGAGGTATTCCTCATCCTCGTAGCGTTGTCTCCTCGTCTCGGGGCGTCGAATCGTCGTGCGGCCCGTGTACGGGGGATGCTGATACAGGTGCTGGCGGGAGAGCGGTGTCCCGGTTGCGGATGCTGCGGATGCTGGTTGGCGCCAGAGGGTGGCAGGCGGTGCGCCTGACGTCACAATAATATGATTTGCGAAGTGTTATGTATTCTTCGTCTACACTTCCAATGAATGTAAATGCGACATATGCTTGCCAGGAAATAACGTTTGCAGATGTCTACCTATCGTAGCAATAGGGTTCTAATGCTTCTTAAAACGCGATATCGCATCTCATTTCTATGTTTCATGGTAAGATATAATATGATTTGCGACGTGTTATGTATTCCTCGTCTACACTTCAAATGAATGTAAATGCGACACTTCCTTGGTAGGAAATAGCGTTTGCAGATGTCTACGTATCGTAGCAATAGTGTTCTTATGATTCTTACAACGCGATATCGTATCTCATTTCTATGTTTCATGGTAAGATATAATATGATTTGCGAGGTGTTATGTATTCCTCGTCTACACTTCAAGTGAATGTAAATGCGACACTTCCTTGGTAGGAAAAAGCGTTTGCAGATGTCTACGTATCGTAGCAATAGTGTAATTATGATTCTTACAACGCGATATCGTATCTCATTTCTATGTTTCATGGTAAGATATAATATGATTTGCGAAGTGTTATGTATTCCTCGTCTACACTTCAAATGAATGTAAATGCGACACTTCCTTGCTAGGAAATAGCGTCTGCAGATGTCTAGGTATCGTAACGATAGAGTTCTAATGCTTCTTAAAACGCGATATCGCACCTCATTTCTATGTTTCATGGTAAGATATAATATGATTTGCGAAGTGATATGTATTCCTCGCCTACACTTCAAATGAATGTAAATGCGACACTTCCTTGCAAGGAAATAGCGTTTACAGACGTCTACGTATCGTAGCAATAGATTTATAATGCTTCTTAAAACGCGATATCGCATCTCATTTCTATGTTTCATGTTAAGATATAACATGATTTGCGAAGTGTCATGTGTTCCTCGTCTACATTTCAAATGAATATAAATGCGACACTTCGTTGCAAGGAAATAGCGTTTGCAGACGTCTACGTATCGTAGCAATAGATTTATAATGCTCCTTAAAACGCGATATCGCATCTCATTTCTATGTTTTATGTTAAGATATAACATGATTTGCGAAGTGTCATGTATTCCTCGTCTACATTTCAAATGAATGTAAATGCGGCACTTCCTTGCTAGGAAATAGCGTCTGCAGATGTCTAGGTATCGTAGCAATAGAGTTCAAATTCTTCTTAAAACGAGATATTCATGGCGAAGTGTTATGCATTCCTCGTCTACGATTCAAATGAATGTAAATGCGACACTTCCTTGCAAGGAAATAGCGTTTGCAGATGTCTACGTATCGTAGTAATAGAGTTCTTATGATTCTTAAAACGCGATATAGCATCTCATTTCTATGTTTCATGGTAAGATATAATATGATTTGCGAAGTGTGATGTATTCCTTGACTGCACTTCAAATGAATGTAAATGCGACACTCCCTTGCAAGGAAATAGCGTTTGCAGATGTCCACCTATCGTAGCAGTAGAGTTCTAATGCTTATTAAAACGCGATATCGCATCTCATTTCTATGTTTCATGGTAAGATATAATATGATTTGCGAAGTGTGTGTATTCCACGTCTACACTTCAAAGGAATGTAAATGCGACACTTCCTTGCAAAGAAATAGCGTTTGCAGATGTCTACGTATCGTAGCAATAGATTTCAAATGCTTCTTAAAACGCGATATAGCATCTCATTTCTATGTTTCATGGTAAGATATAATATGATTTGCGAAGTGTGATGTATTCCTTGACTGCACTTCAAATGAATGTAAATGCGACACTCCCTTGCAAGGAAATAGCGTTTGCAGATGTCCACCTATCGTAGCAGTAGAGTTCTAATGCTTATTAAAACGCGATATCGCATCTCATTTCTATGTTTCATGGTAAGATATAATATGATTTGCGAAGTGTGTGTATTCCACGTCTACACTTCAAAGGAATGTAAATGCGACACTTCCTTGCAAAGAAATAGCGTTTGCAGATGTCTACGTATCGTAGTAATAGAGTTCTAATGCTTCTCAAAACACAATATCGCATCTCATTTCTATGTTTCATGGTAAGATATAATATGACTTGCGAAGTGTGATGTATTCGTCGTCTACACTTCAAATGAATGTAAATGCCACACTTCCTTGCTAGGAAATAGCGCCTGCAGATATCTAGGTATCGTAGCAATAGAGTTCTAACGCTTCTTCAAACGCGGTATCGCAACTCATTTCTATGGTTCACGGTAAGATATAATATGATTTGCGAAGTGTTATGTATCCCTCGTCTACACTTCATATGAATGTAAATGCCACACTTCCTTGCTAGGAAATAGCGCCTGCAGATGTCTAGGTATCGTAGCAATAGAGTTCTAACGCTTCTTCAAACGCGATATCGCAACTCATTTCTATGGTTCACGGTAAGATATAATATGATTTGCGAAGTGTTATGTATTCCTCGTCTACACTTCAAATGAATGTAAAGGCGACACTTCCTTGCAATGAAATAGCGTTTGCCGATGTCTACGTATCGTAGCAATAGATTTCTAATGCTTCTTAAAACGCGATATCGCATCTCATTTCTACGTATCATGGTAAGATATAATATGATTTGCGAAGTGTTATGTATTCCTCGCCTACACTTCAAATGAATGTAAATGCGACATTTCCTTGCTAGGAAATAACGTTTGCAGATGTGTACGTATCGAAGCAATAGTGTTCTAATGCTTCTTCAAACGCGATATCGCAACTCATTTCTATGGTTCACGGTAAGATATAATATGATTTGCGAAGTGTTATGTATTCCTCGTCTACACTTCAAATGAATGTAAATGCGACATTTCCTTGCTAGGAAATAACGTTTGCAGATGTGTACGTATCGAAGCAATAGTGTTCTAATGCTTCTTAAAACGCGATATCGCATCTCATTTCTATGTTTCATGGTAAGATATAATATGATTTGCGAAGTGTTATGTATTCCTCGTCTACACTTCAAATGAATGTAAATGCGACACTTCCTTGCTAGGAAATAGCGTCTGCAGATGTCTAGGTATCGTAGCAATAGAGTTCCAATGCTTCTTAAAACGCGATAAGACATCTCATTTCTATGTTTCATGGTAAGATATAATATGAATTGCGAAGAGTTATGTATTCCTCGTGTACACTTCAAATGAATGTAAAGGCGACTCTTCCTTGCAATGAAACAGCGTTTGCCGATGTCTACGTGTCGTAGCAATAGATTTCTAATGCTTCTTAAAACGCGATATCGCATCTCATTTCTATGTTTCATGGTAAGATATAATATGATTTGCGAAGTGTTATGTATTCCTCGTCTACACTTCATATGAATGTAAATGTGACACTTCCTTGCAAGGAAATAGCGTTTGCATATGTCTACCTGTCGTAGCAATAGAGTTCTAATGCTTCTTAAAACGCGATATAGCATCTCATTTCTATGTTTCATGGTAAGATATAATATGAATTGCGAAGAGTTATGTATTCCTCGTCTACACTTCAAATGAATGTAAAGGCGACACTTCCTTGCAATGAAATAGCGTTTGCCGATGTCTACGTATCGTAGCAATAGATTT
Source organism: Xylocopa sonorina (assembly GCF_050948175.1). Taxonomy (NCBI): domain Eukaryota; kingdom Metazoa; phylum Arthropoda; class Insecta; order Hymenoptera; family Apidae; genus Xylocopa; species Xylocopa sonorina. Next base: position 923,358 of record NW_027490167.1, read on the forward strand.
CTAATGCTACTTGAAACGCGATATCGCATCTCATTTCTATGTTTCATGGTAAGATATAATATGATTTGCGAAGTGTTATGTATTCCTCGTCTACACTTCATATGAATGTAAATGCGACACTTCCTTGCTAGGAAATAGCGTCTGCAGATGTCTAGGTATCGTAGCGATAGAGTTCTAATGCTTCTTAAAACGCGAAATCGCACCTCATTTCTATGTTTCATGGTAAGATATAATATGATTTGCGAAGTGTTATGTATTCCTCGTCTACACTTCAAATGAATGTAAATGCGACACTTCCTTTCAAGGAAATAGCGTTTGCAGATGTCTACCTATCGTAGCAATAGAGTTCTAATGCTTCTTAAAACGCGGTATCGCATCTCATTTCTATGCTTCATGTTAAGATATAATATGATTTGCGAAGTGTTATGTATTCCTCGTCTACACTTCAAATGAATGTAAATGCGACATTTGCTTGCCAGGAAATAACGTTTGCAGATGTCTACCTATCGTAGCAATAGGGTTCTAATGCTTCTTAAAACGCGATATCGCATCTCATTTCTATGTTTCATGGTAAGATATAATATGATTTGCGACGTGTTATGTATTCCTCGTCTACACTTCAAATGAATGTAAATGCGACACTTCCTTGCTAGGAAATAGCGTCTGCAGATGTCTAGGTATCGTAACGATAGAGTTCTAATGCTTCTTAAAACGCGATATCGCACCTCATTTCTATGTTTCATGGTAAGATATAATATGATTTGCGAAGTGATATGTATTCCTCGCCTACACTTCAAATGAATGTAAATGCGACACTTCCTTGCAAGGAAATAGCGTTTGCAGACGTCTACGTATCGTAGCAATAGATTTATAATGCTTCTTAAAACGCGATATCGCATCTCATTTCTATGTTTCATGTTAAGATATAACATGATTTGCGAAGTGTCATGTGTTCCTCGTCTACATTTCAAATGAATATAAATGCGACACTTCGTTGCAAGGAAATAGCGTTTGCAGACGTCTACGTATCGTAGCAATAGATTTATAATGCTCCTTAAAACGCGATATCGCATCTCATTTCTATGTTTTATGTTAAGATATAACATGATTTGCGAAGTGTCATGTATGCCTCGTCTACATTTCAAATGAATGTAAATGCGGCACTTCCTTGCTAGGAAATAGCGTCTGCAGATGTCTAGGTATCGTAGCAATAGAGTTCAAATTCTTCTTAAAACGAGATATTCATTGCGAAGTGTTATGCATTCCTCGTCTACGATTCAAATGAATGTAAATGCGACACTTCCTTGCAAGGAAATAGCGTTTGCAGATGTCTACGTATCGTAGTAATAGAGTTCTTATGATTCTTAAAACGCGATATAGCATCTCATTTCTATGTTTCATGGTAAGATATAATATGATTTGCGAAGTGTGATGTATTCCTTGACTGCACTTCAAATGAATGTAAATGCGACACTCCCTTGCAAGGAAATAGCGTTTGCAGATGTCCACCTATCGTAGCAGTAGAGTTCTAATGCTCATTAAAACGCGATATCGCATCTCATTTCTATGTTTCATGGTAAGATATAATATGATTTGCGAAGTGTGTGTATTCCACGTCTACACTTCAAAGGAATGTAAATGCGACACTTCCTTGCAAAGAAATAGCGTTTGCAGATGTCTACGTATCGTAGCAATAGATTTCAAATGCTTCTTAAAACGCGATATAGCATCTCATTTCTATGTTTCATGGTAAGATATAATATGATTTGCGAAGTGTGATGTATTCCTTGACTGCACTTCAAATGAATGTAAATGCGACACTCCCTTGCAAGGAAATAGCGTTTGCAGATGTCCACCTATCGTAGCAGTAGAGTTCTAATGCTTATGTCACGTCCCGAGGTGCGTTTGCGCTCGATCCGATGGCACGATTCGTTGCCTTTCCCGAAAAACCTACGCGAATTGCGCTGGGGCCGGGTTCGTTGGCGGTCGGAACTCGATCTAACCAAAATTACGCCTAACACTTACCTTTCGACGTCTTCTTAATACTGTTTCGCCTCTCGTTCCAGGTATCTGTGGCGCCGTGGATCCGTGACCGGAATAGCAGCGGCGTACGGCTGGATCGGCGGAGCGTCGACGGGAATGAGTCTCCAGGCAGGCGAGCTACGGCTGGAGGAAACTGGCGCTGGAACCGGGCGATCCTGGATTCGAATTGGACGTACGGCTGCGAAGACCTCCTTCGCAGGAACGGAAACAGCGTTGCAGACGTATGGATGTCCGGAAGTACAACTCGCGTATTCGCGAATGAGACGGCGTAGATATTCTTTCCTACCCGCGCGTCGTGTACGCCTTTTCGGAGGCTCGGGATTCATCAAAGGCGCTTGCACTAGGACGGAATACGGCTCGGCCAAGCGATGGTGCGCTCTGGCTTACCGAGGTCGATCCTTGTTCAAGATACCTTGGATACGATAGGAATGCAGCGAGAGCAGTCGAGCGTTGGTGCGCTCAAAGACTGTCCAGCGTACAGAGCTGTCGCAGATGAATCGTGTGAATTGAATAAGAATCGCGAGCGTACACGTGGAATAGAATTTAAGGAACTTGTATTCGAATAAAGAGACTTGGATTTGGTAAAACAAGAGTATATTCTATAATATAACTATCCTACTACACTTTACTAAGTCTAAGTTATCAACTAACGATATAATATGAAATGGAAATAGTAATAAGTTATAATAAGGACTCCGCTAAGGGAGATGCGATAGAGTCGGCTGCATGAGAGCTGATAGCTCGTGGCAGGGGAGCGTATTGCTCGGAGGTTGAGATTAGAACCGTCTCGGAGATCGGACTCGAAGGAACTCCTCTCTCGGTCGCGCGTCCGCGACCTCCTCGGGTTGCGTGGCGCGCGAGTCGCTGGGCCCCGTGAGTGGGGCGTACGATCGGAGTGGGGCGGCCACTCGGAGTGGGGTGCGGCTCGCGTTCAGCGTGAGCCGCGAGCGTCGAGTGCGCGCGGGCGCGCATCGCAGCTTATATTCTATACGACTTAGAAATTATGATTGTACAAATATCTGCTTATATTTAGGTGTGTGTTGGGTTGTGTATGTACATGATTCGTGTAGAGTGCTTAATCTAGAATCGCGTGTATGAAAAGTAAGCGTACGGTTGTGTGATCGCAGGTGATCGGGATTCGTACGCGGGGAGGTATTCCTCATCCTCGTAGCGTTGTCTCCTCGTCTCGGGGCGTCGAATCGTCGTGCGGCCCGTGTACGGGGGATGCTGATACAGGTGCTGGCGGGAGAGCGGTGTCCCGGTTGCGGATGCTGCGGATGCTGGTTGGCGCCAGAGGGTGGCAGGCGGTGCGCCTGACGTCACACCACCCCCCTTGGAAAAAGAATCTCGGCAATGCCGAGATCTCTTGTCTGTGGAGCGTGTGTCGGACTGCTGGGCCCGTTTCGTGGTTCCACTGGTTGACTGTCGCAGGGGTTGGAGGCTCTCTCCTGATTCATCCCGGCGAGGGTGGATGACCGCTGGACCGCGGTTGATGCTTCTCGTTGACTTGTTCATTCCACTTTGTTCACTTTCGCTTTCAGCGTCTTTTACACTATATTCACTGACTACAGTTCCAGTTTTTCTTATTTTTAACTCATTCGCATTCACACTGTGCATACCTTGCATTCGTTTACATAGCTTAATTTTGTTCGTGTGTACGATTTTATGTCGACCCTTTACATTTAACTTTATGTTGCAGTTGCCTAAAATTTCGAGTATTCGGTAGGGTCCTGAATACTGAGCTTGGAATTTATGCTTATTTGGTTCCTTTAAAAGGTACACCCACTGTCCTACCTCGAAATTTTTGACATTGACTTTGCGGTCGTAATAGAATTTCGATCTGCGTTTGGCGTTATCTAAATTATCTTTGGCGAGCTCCTGCGATTTGGAAATTCTTTCGTTGAGTTGAATGAGATAGTCGCTGTATGTCTCATTTTCGGTGTTGTCTTGAAAAGGAGTGGCTGATGGCGTTCTAGCTATTCTACCGAACACTAGTTCGTGAGGGGTGTATAACGTACCCTCGTGTACGCTGGTGTTGTATGCGAACATCGCGTACGGTAACCATTTCTCCCATTCGTTACTCGACTCGATATAGTGTTTCAGATACTCGGCCAAGACGTGGTGAGATCTTTCGACGGACCCGTTCGTTTGCGGATGGAATGCGGTGGACTTGTACTGCTTGATTCTGAATTTGATAGCGATGGCTTTTATCAGGCTATTTATAAAATTGGAGCCCTGATCTGTCAGTATGCCCTTGGGGCATCCGAACTTACAGATAAACTCTCGAATCAATGCATCCGCAATGTCTACGGCCGTGGTGGTTTTAAGGGGAATTGCGACGGAGAATTTTGTTAGTAGGTCTTGGATTGTTAATATGTTTGTGAAACCATCTGGTGTTTCGGGAAGAGGACCCATAACGTCCATCGAGATTTTGTCAAAAGCCCTGCCGGGGGTATCGGTTAGAGTGAGAGGTTGTCTCGTTTTTACTCTGACCAGTTTTTCCGTTTGGCAGCTTTTGCATTTGCCGATGTATTCTTGGATTTGCAACTTCATATTGGGCCAAAAGTATTGTTGCCTAATACGAGTGTATGTTTTATTCACACCCTTGTGGCCTCCCACAGGTGTGTCGTGGTTCTCCTGTATTATTTTCAGTCTATCTTGGACTGGCGGAGTTCGAATCAGCCCCTGACAGACCGTTATTTGAACGTTCGATTCGTAAAATAGGTCCTCGAGGATTTTTCGGATTCGGGACCATGGAATAGAATCAAGGGAGATCTGTGCGATACTGAATGTTGTTAACTGGAGTTCGTTTACGACGTCGTATAGTGATCGAAATGCTTCGACCGTGGTTTGGAAATCGACTGATCGGCTTGGATGTTCCACGATCGGAAGCTGGATTTGGTACTCGTTTTCTATTTTCACAACTTTGGATCTGGAAAGGACGATGTTTTCGTTGGGAAGGAATTGTCCGGTTTTTTCGAGTTCTTGGGCACCCGCGTCGTAAGGGTGTCCTGACTGCGTGACGAAAATGACAATATTGTCTCGTCTGGTTGACAGTGAGTCGCGACTGTATTTAAACAAAGGCTCTCGCCTGATGTATTCATTCGGTGCAGGGACATAGATTTCGGGATTATCGGTTGTGTGCGGAGTTGACGAGGTGTCGGTAAGTGAGGGAGCGTCGGGCGTCGGTACGTCGGTTCCCGACGTTACCGGTGTAGGAGGAGGAGCTGGAGTGGTGTATTTCCTTCGAACTTCCGGGGAGACATCGAAGATGTCATCCTCCGAATCAAGTGCGTGGGAAAGCGGGAAAACTCGGGCGGGATTCCGCGATAGTGCGTCCGCATTGAGGTTGGTTTTGCCGCTTTTGTATACCATCTCATAATCAAATTCAGCAAGCTTAAGCCTCCAACGAACGAGTCTACTGGATGGATCTTTGACCGAGTTCATCCACACTAACGGCCGATGGTCGGTAACGAGTTTGAACTGGTTACCGTAGATGTATGGCCGGAAATAGTGGACGGCGTAGACGATCGCCAGACACTCCTTCTCGATCGTAGAATAATTTCGCTCCGCAGTATTGAGTAATCGCGACGTGTACGCGATCGGCAGATCGCGACCTATCGGGCCTTGACTGAGAATAGCGCCGATCGCTTCGGCAGATGCATCGGTGGTTATAACGAACGGCTGCTTAAAGTTCGGATATTGGAGTATAGGAGCCTCGCACAGGCAATCGCGAAGTTGTACAAATGAGTTTTCTTGATCGTTGCGCCACACGAAAGGCGCGTCCTTTTTTAACAGATTGGTCAGAGGTTTAGCGATACGCGAGAAATTAGCAATGAAACGCCTGTAATATCCCGCAAGACCGAGGAATTGTTTAATTTGTTTGGCGTTCTGTGGACGTGGAAAATTTTTCACCGCGCTTATTTTCGCGGGGTCCGGTTTTACCCCGTGCTCGCTGATAATGTGGCCTAAATAGCTAACCTCTCTTCGCAGGAATTCGCACTTATCAGGTTGCAAAACTAGGTTGGCTTCCTTGAGCCTTTTTGTTAATTTTTCAAATTTTACTCGGTGCTCCTGCAGAGAGCTGGCGTAGATCACGATATCATCGAGGTAGACGAATACCTCGTTCCCCTGGAGGCCGGAGAGGACGTTGTCCATCAGCCTCTGGAACGTCGCGGGCGCGTTTTTCAACCCGAAGGGCATTCTTTTGAACTCATAGTGCCCGTGAGGCGTAGAAAAAGCGGTTTTCGGAGCGTCGGCGGGTTCCATAGGGATCTGATGGAACCCGCTCGCGAGATCGAAAGTACTGAAGTATTTCGCGCTACCGAGCTGATCGAGAATCTCCGTGATGCAAGGGAGGGGGTACGCGTCGGCGACAGACTTCTCGTTCAGAGCTCGGTAGTCGATAACGACGCGCCACTGTTTATTGCCCAAGGAATCAGGCTTCTTGGGCACTACCCACAGTGGTGAATTATAAGGCGATTTGGACGGAGAGATGACATCGTTTTGTAAAAAGTGTTCGACTTGACGGCGAATTTCCTCCTTATGTGCCGGGGGAAAGCGATATTGCTTCACGTTGACGGGTCGGTCGTCAACGGTTGGTATTTTATGCGTGGTGGCCGAAGTGTGTCCTAATTTGTCGCCTTGGATATGGAAGAGATGCTGCGAGCTTTCGACGAGGCGGACGACGTGTTCTTTTTCCTCCTTATTGAGGTGATCGAGACGAAGGAGACTGAGTATACGGTCCACGCGAGATTGCGGAGAGTCGGCGGTTTGCGGTGATAGCGGAGATTTCGATTTTGCATCTCGCTTTACATTGGTTTTTACCGCTTGCGCGTAGGAAATTCGGTGCTTGTTTATTACTTTGCACCGAGAAGGAGGAAGCTCGCGTGTCGAATACGATGTCTGATTTGAAATAGAAGTAGAAATTTCCCTTTTGTGGGAAGAGCCGATCGGTGCGGCGGATACAGCGTATTTTTTCGAATTGGAAAAAATTGGAAACAGAGAGGGACTGCCCTCCTCGTGGAGGGGAGTCATAATTTGAGCCGGTTCGAGTTTTACGTCTGGCAATGCGATTTTGATCGTGCGATCTGATGAATTTATTATTCTTGTAATCGCCTTGCCATGGACCACTCTGACTAGGGCGTTCCCGAAAAATATTCCCGGTGCTAAATTAATTCTCGGAATTATTCCTTCTGGGATATCGGAGTTTATCACGCGAACCTTTATTCCGACATTTGATCGCGGAGGAATCGAGATCTGATCTCTTTGCTTCGAAGAAACGGCCTTCTTATCCGTTCTGGGTTTAGATTTCGCCGGTGCATCGCGTTTCGGAGGGGGCGATGATTGCGGCGGCGTCGGAGGAGAAATAGATTTAGTGCGCGACGTTTGTTTATTTTTCGCTGGTAAGTGAGGAGCGGTCTCCGGGCGCGACGACGGTTCTTCGGTTGGCTCGACATCCTCTACGAAAGGGATTTTCTGCCCGTTCCATTTGATAAATTTCTTAAGGAAGGAAATTTCCGCGTCCTTACAAAAGCCCGAGCCGAGGATTCCGTTAGGCTTTAAGGGAAAATTGTCCTCGACTACATTGAAGGGGACGACGCGGTCGAAGATTACCAGGTTCACCGTCCCTAAGGTGGCTGTTTTGCCGTCGGTTACACCCGTTATAATCACTATTTCCGAAGAGTCGATTCGCGCGGAGGATTTTAATGCCGATCGTTTGATAATGTTTATCTCTGCCCCGGTGTCTATCATAAATCGGGTTGGACAGATTAAATGATCGGATTTAATTATCACGGTAGGCGTGCTTGCTTTCCCGGTGATATTTATTGCGGCGTTTCTCCTACTTCCTCGTCGGAATTGTTCGCTGCGAGAGTTCGTATTTGCGGTAGGGCCTCGCGACCTGTCTCGCGGCGGGTACGGAGGCCACCGTCGTTTCCCGAGTCCCTGTTCAAATTGTTATTATATCTTCTCTTACGGCATTCGTCTATGCTGTGCCCCGGGTTTTTACAATATTTGCAAAATTTTTGCGCGTCCCTGTCCAAAATTTGTCGCGGCTGTTCGTAGGACGGGCGTTGAGCGGGAAGCGGTGCGTCCCTGGGACGCAGGTATGGGTCTCGATATTCCCGTGATCGGTATTGAGGTACGGTTCTGAGCCGACATTCGGTCGCGTAATGTCCCGTGTTGTTGCATTTACTGCAGATAATGTCTACGAGTTTTTCGCAAGATTCCGCGCGTGGTCGCGTTTTGCCTAGACGTTGTAAGTCGCGTTCGTGAATTTGAAAGAGTTCGCGTGCTCTTGTGAAAATTTGCTGCAGGGTGTTGTATGGATCTATCGGCATCTGAATTCTTATTTCGGGAATAAGTCCGTCCCTGAAGCACTGTGACGCGAGTTTGTTTACGCTTTCTAAGGACTCTTGGGGATCGCGACGCGCGAGTCTGTCGCAGTCAATTATGGCTGTCTTCAGGTCCTTTACCCGTCCAATATAATCTAAAATGTGCTCGTTGGCACGCATGTATATATTGGTGAGTTCGCCCCTGTAGTGATCGGCGGATTTCACGGGTCCGAACGAACATCGAAGAATATCAGTTAATTCCAGAATCGTCTGGCACGGCTCGTCCTCTAACGCGGCATAAGCGCGGCCCTTCAATTTGCCCTTCAGAAGGCGCGTAAACGTGCGCTCGCACCCGTTCGGAATTAGTTCGTAAGCCCGTTTGCAAGCCCGCGTAAATTGGAGTACCGGAATATTTTGTCCGTCGAACGTCGGTACGGCTTCAAGCGCTTGCTTGAGCGAAAGCTCGTCATGTTGCTAGTTGGTTACGGCGGATATTTGACTCGAACCTTGTGCGGAAATCGGGTCTATACGCGGAATTTCCAACGGCACTGTATCGTCGCGTGCTAGATCTGGGGTTCGGCGGATAGCTTCAATTTCGCGACGGAGCATTTCAACTTGTTGAAGCAAGGTCACCGTAGTTGGATCGGTCGATTCTACGTTTTTCGCCGATGTGCCTGCTTGCGCGGTATCTTGAGTAAGCTCGCCGAGAGCGTCTTGAAAATCTAATGCCCTATTTGTGCGTTTATCGCGATCAGTTTCGTGCATCGCGGCGGCCCGTTGCGCTTGCTGGCGCGTTTTGGTCGGTGGAGTTCTCGTTGCCATGGCTTGTTTCGCGGTCTCGGACGGCGGAATTTCCGTGGAGAACGCGTGGCTATCCCACCGCTGTCACCAAAAATATCTTTCGTGTCACGTCCCGAGGTGCGTTTGCGCTCGATCCGATGGCACGATTCGTTGCCTTTCCCGAAAAACCTACGCGAATTGCGCTGGGGCCGGGTTCGTTGGCGGTCGGAACTCGATCTAACCAAAATTACGCCTAACACTTACCTTTCGACGTCTTCTTAATACTGTTTCGCCTCTCGTTCCAGGTATCTGTGGCGCCGTGGATCCGTGACCGGAATAGCAGCGGCGTACGGCTGGATCGGCGGAGCGTCGACGGGAATGAGTCTCCAGGCAGGCGAGCTACGGCTGGAGGAAACTGGCGCTGGAACCGGGCGATCCTGGATTCGAATTGGACGTACGGCTGCGAAGACCTCCTTCGCAGGAACGGAAACAGCGTTGCAGACGTATGGATGTCCGGAAGTACAACTCGCGTATTCGCGAATGAGACGGCGTAGATATTCTTTCCTACCCGCGCGTCGTGTACGCCTTTTCGGAGGCTCGGGATTCATCAAAGGCGCTTGCACTAGGACGGAATACGGCTCGGCCAAGCGATGGTGCGCTCTGGCTTACCGAGGTCGATCCTTGTTCAAGATACCTTGGATACGATAGGAATGCAGCGAGAGCAGTCGAGCGTTGGTGCGCTCAAAGACTGTCCAGCGTACAGAGCTGTCGCAGATGAATCGTGTGAATTGAATAAGAATCGCGAGCGTACACGTGGAATAGAATTTAAGGAACTTGTATTCGAATAAAGAGACTTGGATTTGGTAAAACAAGAGTATATTCTATAATATAACTATCCTACTACACTTTACTAAGTCTAAGTTATCAACTAACGATATAATATGAAATGGAAATAGTAATAAGTTATAATAAGGACTCCGCTAAGGGAGATGCGATAGAGTCGGCTGCATGAGAGCTGATAGCTCGTGGCAGGGGAGCGTATTGCTCGGAGGTTGAGATTAGAACCGTCTCGGAGATCGGACTCGAAGGAACTCCTCTCTCGGTCGCGCGTCCGCGACCTCCTCGGGTTGCGTGGCGCGCGAGTCGCTGGGCCCCGTGAGTGGGGCGTACGATCGGAGTGGGGCGGCCACTCGGAGTGGGGTGCGGCTCGCGTTCAGCGTGAGCCGCGAGCGTCGAGTGCGCGCGGGCGCGCATCGCAGCTTATATTCTATACGACTTAGAAATTATGATTGTACAAATATCTGCTTATATTTAGGTGTGTGTTGGGTTGTGTATGTACATGATTCGTGTAGAGTGCTTAATCTAGAATCGCGTGTATGAAAAGTAAGCGTACGGTTGTGTGATCGCAGGTGATCGGGATTCGTACGCGGGGAGGTATTCCTCATCCTCGTAGCGTTGTCTCCTCGTCTCGGGGCGTCGAATCGTCGTGCGGCCCGTGTACGGGGGATGCTGATACAGGTGCTGGCGGGAGAGCGGTGTCCCGGTTGCGGATGCTGCGGATGCTGGTTGGCGCCAGAGGGTGGCAGGCGGTGCGCCTGACGTCACACTTATTAAAACGCGATATCGCATCTCATTTCTATGTTTCATGGTAAGATATAATATGATTTGCGAAGTGTGTGTATTCCACGTCTACACTTCAAAGGAATGTAAATGCGACACTTCCTTGCAAAGAAATAGCGTTTGCAGATGTCTACGTATCGTAGTAATAGAGTTCTAATGCTTCTCAAAACACAATATCGCATCTCATTTCTATGTTTCATGGTAAGATATAATATGACTTGCGAAGTGTGATGTATTCGTCGTCTACACTTCAAATGAATGTAAATGCCACACTTCCTTGCTAGGAAATAGCGCCTGCAGATATCTAGGTATCGTAGCAATAGAGTTCTAACGCTTCTTCAAACGCGGTATCGCAACTCATTTCTATGGTTCACGGTAAGATATAGTATGATTTGCGAAGTGTTATGTATTCCTCGTCTACACTTCATATGAATGTAAATGCCACACTTCCTTGCTAGGAAATAGCGCCTGCAGATGTCTAGGTATCGTAGCAATAGAGTTCTAACGCTTCTTCAAACGCGATATCGCAACTCATTTCTATGGTTCACGGTAAGATATAGTATGATTTGCGAAGTGTTATGTATTCCTCGTCGACACTTCATATGAATGTAAATGTGACACTTCCTTGCAAGGAAATAGCGTTTGCATATGTCTACCTGTCGTAGCAATAGAGTTCTAATGCTTCTTAAAACGCGATATGGCATCTCATTTCTATGTTTCATGGTAAGATATAATATGAATTGCGAAGAGTTATGTATTCCTCGTGTACACTTCAAATGAATGTAAAGGCGACACTTCCTTGCAATGAAATAGCGTTTGCCGATGTCTACGTATCGTAGCAATAGATTTCTAATGCTACTTGAAACGCGATATCGCATCTCATTTCTATGTTTCATGGTAAGATATAATATGATTTGCGAAGTGTTATGTATTCCTCGTCTACACTTCATATGAATGTAAATGCGACACTTCCTTGCTAGGAAATAGCGTCTGCAGATGTCTAGGTATCGTAGCGATAGATTTCTAATGCTTCTTAAAACGCGATATCGCACCTCATTTCTATGTTTCATGGTAAGATATAATATGAATTGCGAAGAGTTATGTATTCCTCGTCTACACTTCAAATGAATGTAAAGGCGACACTTCCTTGCAATGAAACAGCGTTTGCCGATGTCTACGTATCGTAGCAATAGATTTCTAATGCTTCTTAAAACGCGATATCGCATCTCATTTCTACGTATCATGGTAAGATATAATATGATTTGCGAAGTGTTATGTATTCCTCGCCTACACTTCAAATGAATGTAAATGCGACATTTCCTTGCTAGGAAATAACGTTTGCAGATGTGTACGTATCGAAGCAATAGTGTTCTAATGCTTCTTAAAACGCGATATCGCATCTCATTTCTATGTTTCATGGTAAGATATAATATGATTTGCGAAGTGTTATGTATTCCTCGTCTACACTTCAAATGAATGTAAATGCGACACTTCCTTGCTAGGAAATAGCGTCTGCAGATGTCTAGGTATCGTAGCAATAGAGTTCTAACGCTTCTTCAAACGCGATATCGCAACTCATTTCTATGGTTCACGGTAAGATATAATATGATTTGCGAAGTGTTATGTATTCCTCGTCTACACTTAAAATGAATGTAAATGCGACACTTCCTTGCAATGAAATAGCGTTTGCCGATGTCTACGTATCATAGCAATAGATTTCTAATGCTTCTTAAAACGCGATATGGCATCTCATTTCTATGTTTCATGGTAAGATATAATATGAATTGCGAAGAGTTATGTATTCCTCGTGTACACTTCAAATGAATGTAAAGGCGACACTTCCTTGCAATGAAACAGCGTTTGCCGATGTCTACGTATCGTAGCAATAGATTTCTAATGCTTCTTAAAACGCGATATCGCATCTCATTTCTATGTTTCATGGTAAGATATAATATGATTTGCGAAGTGTTATGTATTCCTCGTCTACACTTCATATGAATGTAAATGTGACACTTCCTTGCAAGGAAATAGCGTTTGCATATGTCTACCTGTCGTAGCAATAGAGTTCTAATGCTTCTTAAAACGCGATATAGCATCTCATTTCTATGTTTCATGGTAAGATATAATATGAATTGCGAAGAGTTATGTATTCCTCGTCTACACTTCAAATGAATGTAAAGGCGACACTTCCTTGCAATGAAATAGCGTTTGCCGATGTCTACGTATCGTAGCAATATATTTCTAATGCCACTTGAAACGCGATATCGCATCTCATTTCTATGTTTCATGGTAAGATATAATATGATTTGCGAAGTGTTATGTATTCCTCGTCTACACTTCATATGAATGTAAATGCGACACTTCCTTGCTAGGAAATAGCGTCTGCAGATGTCTAGGTATCGTAGCGATAGAGTTCTAATGCTTCTTAAAACGCGAAATCGCACCTCATTTCTATGTTTCATGGTAAGATATAATATGATTTGCGAAGTGTTATGTATTCCTCGTCTACACTTCAAATGAATGTAAATGCGACACTTCCTTTCAAGGAAATAGCGTTTGCAGATGTCTACGTATCGTAGCAAAGGAGTTCTTATGATTCTTAAAACGCGATATCGCATCTCATTTCTATCTTTCATGGTAAGATATAGTATGATTTGTGAAGTGTAATGTATTCCTCGTCTACACATCACATGAATGTAAATGCGACAGTTCCTTGCAAGGAAATAGCGTTTGCAGATATCTACCTATCGTAGCAATAGAATTCTAATGCTTCTTAAAACGCGATATCGCATCTCATTTCTATGCTTCATGGTAAGATATAATATGATTTGCGAAGTGTTATGTATTCCTCGTCTACACTTAAAATGAATGTAAATGCGACACCTCCTTGCAAGGAAATAGCGTTTGCAGACGTCTACGTATCGTAGCAATAGATTTATAATGCTTCTTAAAACGCGATATCGCATCTCATTTCTATGTTTCATGTTAAGATATAACATGATTTGCGAAGTGTCATGTATTCCTCGTCTACATTTCAAATGAATGTAAATGCGGCACTTCCTTGCTAGGAAATAGCGTCTGCAGATGTCTAGGTATCGTAGCAATAGAGTTCAAATGCTTCTTAAAACGTGATATTGCATCTCATATCTATGTTTCATGATAAGATATAATATTCATTGCGTAGTGTTGTGCATTCCTCGTCTACGATTCAAATGAATGTAAATGCGACACTTCCTTGCAAGGAAATAGCGTTTGCAGATGTCTACGTATCGTAGCAATAGAGTTCTTATGATCCTTAAAACGCGATATAGCATCTCATTTCTATGTTTCATGGTAAGATATAATATGATTTGCGAAGTGTTATGTATTCCTCGTCTACACTTCAAATGAATGTAAATGCGACACTTCCTTGCTAGGAAATAGCGTCTGCAGATGTCTAGGTATCGTAGCGACAGGGTTCTAATGCTTCTTAAAACGCGATATCGATCTCAATTCTATGTTTCATGGTAAGATATAATATGATTTGCGAAGTGTTATGTATTCCTCGTCTACACTTCAAATGAATGTAAATGCGACACTTCCTTGCAAGGAAATAGCGTTTGCAGACGTCTACGTATCGTAGCAATAGATTTATAATGCTTCTTAAAACGCGATATCGCATCTCATTTCTATGTTTCATGTTAAGATATAACATGATTTGCGAAGTGTCATGTGTTCCTCGTCTACATTTCAAATGAATATAAATGCGACACTTCGTTGCAAGGAAATAGCGTTTGCAGACGTCTACGTATCGTAGCAATAGATTTATAATGCTCCTTAAAACGCGATATCGCATCTCATTTCTATGTTTTATGTTAAGATATAACATGATTTGCGAAGTGTCATGTATTCCTCGTCTACATTTCAAATGAATGTAAATGCGGCACTTCCTTGCTAGGAAATAGCGTCTGCAGATGTCTAGGTATCGTAACAATAGAGTTCAAATTCTTCTTAAAACGAGATATTCATGGCGAAGTGTTATGCATTCCTCGTCTACGATTCAAATGAATGTAAATGCGACACTTCCTTGCAAGGAAATAGCGTTTGCAGATGTCTACGTATCGTAGTAATAGAGTTCTTATGATTCTTAAAACGCGATATAGCATCTCATTTCTATGTTTCATGGTAAGATATAATATGATTTGCGAAGTGTGTGTATTCCACGTCTACACTTCAAAGGAATGTAAATGCGACACTTCCTTGCAAAGAAATAGCGTTTGCAGATGTCTACGTATCGTAGTAATAGAGTTCTAATGCTTCTCAAAACACAATATCGCATCTCATTTCTATGTTTCATGGTAAGATATAATATGACTTGCGAAGTGTGATGTATTCGTCGTCTACACTTCAAATGAATGTAAATGCCACACTTCCTTGCTAGGAAATAGCGCCTGCAGATATCTAGGTATCGTAGCAATAGAGTTCTAACGCTTCTTCAAACGCGGTATCGCAACTCATTTCTATGGTTCACGGTAAGATATAATATGATTTGCGAAGTGTTATGTATCCCTCGTCTACACTTCATATGAATGTAAATGCCACACTTCCTTGCTAGGAAATAGCGCCTGCAGATGTCTAGGTATCGTAGCAATAGAGTTCTAACGCTTCTTCAAACGCGATATCGCAACTCATTTCTATGGTTCACGGTAAGATATAATATGATTTGCGAAGTGTTATGTATTCCTCGTCTACACTTCAAATGAATGTAAAGGCGACACTTCCTTGCAATGAAATAGCGTTTGCCGATGTCTACGTATCGTAGCAATAGATTTCTAATGCTTCTTAAAACGCGATATCGCATCTCATTTCTACGTATCATGGTAAGATATAATATGATTTGCGAAGTGTTATGTATTCCTCGCCTACACTTCAAATGAATGTAAATGCGACATTTCCTTGCTAGGAAATAACGTTTGCAGATGTGTACGTATCGAAGCAATAGTGTTCTAATGCTTCTTCAAACGCGATATCGCAACTCATTTCTATGGTTCACGGTAAGATATAATATGATTTGCGAAGTGTTATGTATTCCTCGTCTACACTTCAAATGAATGTAAATGCGACATTTCCTTGCTAGGAAATAACGTTTGCAGATGTGTACGTATCGAAGCAATAGTGTTCTAATGCTTCTTAAAACGCGATATCGCATCTCATTTCTATGTTTCATGGTAAGATATAATATGATTTGCGAAGTGTTATGTATTCCTCGTCTACACTTCAAATGAATGTAAATGCGACACTTCCTTGCTAGGAAATAGCGTCTGCAGATGTCTAGGTATCGTAGCAATAGTGTTCTAACGCTTCTTCAAACGCGATATCGCAACTCATTTCTATGGTTCACGGTAAGATATAATATGATTTGCGAAGTGTTATGTATTCCTCGTCTACACTTCAAATGAATGTAAATGCGACATTTCCTTGCTAGGAAATAACGTTTGCAGATGTGTACGTATCGAAGCAATAGTGTTCTAATGCTTCTTAAAACGCGATATCGCATCTCATTTCTATGTTTCATGGTAAGATATAATATGATTTGCGAAGTGTTATGTATTCCTCGTCTACACTTCAAATGAATGTAAATGCGACACTTCCTTGCTAGGAAATAGCGTCTGCAGATGTCTAGGTATCGTAGCAATAGAGTTCCAATGCTTCTTAAAACGCGATAAGACATCTCATTTCTATGTTTCATGGTAAGATATAATATGAATTGCGAAGAGTTATGTATTCCTCGTGTACACTTCAAATGAATGTAAAGGCGACTCTTCCTTGCAATGAAACAGCGTTTGCCGATGTCTACGTGTCGTAGCAATAGATTTCTAATGCTTCTTAAAACGCGATATCGCATCTCATTTCTATGTTTCATGGTAAGATATAATATGATTTGCGAAGTGTTATGTATTCCTCGTCTACACTTCATATGAATGTAAATGTGACACTTCCTTGCAAGGAAATAGCGTTTGCATATGTCTACCTGTCGTAGCAATAGAGTTCTAATGCTTCTTAAAACGCGATATAGCATCTCATTTCTATGTTTCATGGTAAGATATAATATGAATTGCGAAGAGTTATGTATTCCTCGTCTACACTTCAAATGAATGTAAAGGCGACACTTCCTTGCAATGAAATAGCGTTTGCCGATGTCTACGTATCGTAGCAATAGATTTCTAATGCTACTTGAAACGCGATATCGCATCTCATTTCTATGTTTCATGGTAAGATATAATATGATTTGCGAAGTGTTATGTATTCCTCGTCTACACTTCATATGAATGTAAATGCGACACTTCCTTGCTAGGAAATAGCGTCTGCAGATGTCTAGGTATCGTAGCAATAGTGTTCTAACGCTTCTTCAAACGCGATATCGCAACTCATTTCTATGGTTCACGGTAAGATATAATATGATTTGCGAAGTGTTATGTATTCCTCGTCTACACTTCAAATGAATGTAAATGCGACATTTCCTTGCTAGGAAATAACGTTTGCAGATGTGTACGTATCGAAGCAATAGTGTTCTAATGCTTCTTAAAACGCGATATCGCATCTCATTTCTATGTTTCATGGTAAGATATAATATGATTTGCGAAGTGTTATGTATTCCTCGTCTACACTTCAAATGAATGTAAATGCGACACTTCCTTGCTAGGAAATAGCGTCTGCAGATGTCTAGGTATCGTAGCAATAGAGTTCCAATGCTTCTTAAAACGCGATAAGACATCTCATTTCTATGTTTCATGGTAAGATATAATATGAATTGCGAAGAGTTATGTATTCCTCGTGTACACTTCAAATGAATGTAAAGGCGACTCTTCCTTGCAATGAAACAGCGTTTGCCGATGTCTACGTGTCGTAGCAATAGATTTCTAATGCTTCTTAAAACGCGATATCGCATCTCATTTCTATGTTTCATGGTAAGATATAATATGATTTGCGAAGTGTTATGTATTCCTCGTCTACACTTCATATGAATGTAAATGTGACACTTCCTTGCAAGGAAATAGCGTTTGCATATGTCTACCTGTCGTAGCAATAGAGTTCTAATGCTTCTTAAAACGCGATATAGCATCTCATTTCTATGTTTCATGGTAAGATATAATATGAATTGCGAAGAGTTATGTATTCCTCGTCTACACTTCAAATGAATGTAAAGGCGACACTTCCTTGCAATGAAATAGCGTTTGCCGATGTCTACGTATCGTAGCAATAGATTTCTAATGCTACTTGAAACGCGATATCGCATCTCATTTCTATGTTTCATGGTAAGATATAATATGATTTGCGAAGTGTTATGTATTCCTCGTCTACACTTCATATGAATGTAAATGCGACACTTCCTTGCTAGGAAATAGCGTCTGCAGATATCTAGGTATCGTAGCGATAGAGTTCTAATGCTTCTTAAAACGCGAAATCGCACCTCATTTCTATGTTTCATGGTAAGATATAATATGATTTGCGAAGTGTCATGTATTCCTCGTCTACACTTCAAATGAATGTAAATGCGACACTTCCTTTCAAGGAAATAGCGTTTGCAGATGTCTACCTATCGTAGCAATAGAGTTCTAATGCTTCTTAAAACGCGGTATCGCATCTCATTTCTATGCTTCATGTTAAGATATAATATGATTTGCGAAGTGTTATGTATTCCTCGTCTACACTTCAAATGAATGTAAATGCGACATTTGCTTGCCAGGAAATAACGTTTGCAGATGTCTACCTATCGTAGCAATAGGGTTCTAATGCTTCTTAAAACGCGATATCGCATCTCATTTCTATGTTTCATGGTAAGATATAATATGATTTGCGACGTGTTATGTATTCCTCGTCTACACTTCAAATGAATGTAAATGCGACACTTCCTTGCTAGGAAATAGCGTCTGCAGATGTCTAGGTATCGTAACGATAGAGTTCTAATGCTTCTTAAAACGCGATATCGCACCTCATTTCTATGTTTCATGGTAAGATATAATATGATTTGCGAAGTGATATGTATTCCTCGCCTACACTTCAAATGAATGTAAATGCGACACTTCCTTGCAAGGAAATAGCGTTTGCAGACGTCTACGTATCGTAGCAATAGATTTATAATGCTTCTTAAAACGCGATATCGCATCTCATTTCTATGTTTCATGTTAAGATATAACATGATTTGCGAAGTGTCATGTGTTCCTCGTCTACATTTCAAATGAATATAAATGCGACACTTCGTTGCAAGGAAATAGCGTTTGCAGACGTCTACGTATCGTAGCAATAGATTTATAATGCTCCTTAAAACGCGATATCGCATCTCATTTCTATGTTTTATGTTAAGATATAACATGATTTGCGAAGTGTCATGTATGCCTCGTCTACATTTCAAATGAATGTAAATGCGGCACTTCCTTGCTAGGAAATAGCGTCTGCAGATGTCTAGGTATCGTAGCAATAGAGTTCAAATTCTTCTTAAAACGAGATATTCATTGCGAAGTGTTATGCATTCCTCGTCTACGATTCAAATGAATGTAAATGCGACACTTCCTTGCAAGGAAATAGCGTTTGCAGATGTCTACGTATCGTAGTAATAGAGTTCTTATGATTCTTAAAACGCGATATAGCATCTCATTTCTATGTTTCATGGTAAGATATAATATGATTTGCGAAGTGTGATGTATTCCTTGACTGCACTTCAAATGAATGTAAATGCGACACTCCCTTGCAAGGAAATAGCGTTTGCAGATGTCCACCTATCGTAGCAGTAGAGTTCTAATGCTCATTAAAACGCGATATCGCATCTCATTTCTATGTTTCATGGTAAGATATAATATGATTTGCGAAGTGTTATGTATTCCTCGTCTACACTTCATATGAATGTAAATGTGACACTTCCTTGCAAGGAAATAGCGTTTGCATATGTCTACCTGTCGTAGCAATAGAGTTCTAATGCTTCTTAAAACGCGATATAGCATCTCATTTCTATGTTTCATGGTAAGATATAATATGAATTGCGAAGAGTTATGTATTCCTCGTCTACACTTCAAATGAATGTAAAGGCGACACTTCCTTGCAATGAAATAGCGTTTGCCGATGTCTACGTATCGTAGCAATAGATTTCTAATGCTACTTGAAACGCGATATCGCATCTCATTTCTATGTTTCATGGTAAGATATAATATGATTTGCGAAGTGTTATGTATTCCTCGTCTACACTTCATATGAATGTAAATGCGACACTTCCTTGCTAGGAAATAGCGTCTGCAGATGTCTAGGTATCGTAGCAATAGTGTTCTAACGCTTCTTCAAACGCGATATCGCAACTCATTTCTATGGTTCACGGTAAGATATAATATGATTTGCGAAGTGTTATGTATTCCTCGTCTACACTTCAAATGAATGTAAATGCGACATTTCCTTGCTAGGAAATAACGTTTGCAGATGTGTACGTATCGAAGCAATAGTGTTCTAATGCTTCTTAAAACGCGATATCGCATCTCATTTCTATGTTTCATGGTAAGATATAATATGATTTGCGAAGTGTTATGTATTCCTCGTCTACACTTCAAATGAATGTAAATGCGACACTTCCTTGCTAGGAAATAGCGTCTGCAGATGTCTAGGTATCGTAGCAATAGAGTTCCAATGCTTCTTAAAACGCGATAAGACATCTCATTTCTATGTTTCATGGTAAGATATAATATGAATTGCGAAGAGTTATGTATTCCTCGTGTACACTTCAAATGAATGTAAAGGCGACTCTTCCTTGCAATGAAACAGCGTTTGCCGATGTCTACGTGTCGTAGCAATAGATTTCTAATGCTTCTTAAAACGCGATATCGCATCTCATTTCTATGTTTCATGGTAAGATATAATATGATTTGCGAAGTGTTATGTATTCCTCGTCTACACTTCATATGAATGTAAATGTGACACTTCCTTGCAAGGAAATAGCGTTTGCATATGTCTACCTGTCGTAGCAATAGAGTTCTAATGCTTCTTAAAACGCGATATAGCATCTCATTTCTATGTTTCATGGTAAGATATAATATGAATTGCGAAGAGTTATGTATTCCTCGTCTACACTTCAAATGAATGTAAAGGCGACACTTCCTTGCAATGAAATAGCGTTTGCCGATGTCTACGTATCGTAGCAATAGATTTCTAATGCTACTTGAAACGCGATATCGCATCTCATTTCTATGTTTCATGGTAAGATATAATATGATTTGCGAAGTGTTATGTATTCCTCGTCTACACTTCATATGAATGTAAATGCGACACTTCCTTGCTAGGAAATAGCGTCTGCAGATGTCTAGGTATCGTAGCGATAGAGTTCTAATGCTTCTTAAAACGCGAAATCGCACCTCATTTCTATGTTTCATGGTAAGATATAATATGATTTGCGAAGTGTCATGTATTCCTCGTCTACACTTCAAATGAATGTAAATGCGACACTTCCTTTCAAGGAAATAGCGTTTGCAGATGTCTACCTATCGTAGCAATAGAGTTCTAATGCTTCTTAAAACGCGGTATCGCATCTCATTTCTATGCTTCATGTTAAGATATAATATGATTTGCGAAGTGTTATGTATTCCTCGTCTACACTTCAAATGAATGTAAATGCGACATTTGCTTGCCAGGAAATAACGTTTGCAGATGTCTACCTATCGTAGCAATAGGGTTCTAATGCTTCTTAAAACGCGATATCGCATCTCATTTCTATGTTTCATAGTAAGATATAATATGATTTGCGACGTGTTATGTATTCCTCGTCTACACTTCAAATGAATGTAAATGCGACACTTCCTTGCTAGGAAATAGCGTCTGCAGATGTCTAGGTATCGTAACGATAGAGTTCTAATGCTTCTTAAAACGCGATATCGCACCTCATTTCTATGTTTCATGGTAAGATATAATATGATTTGCGAAGTGATATGTATTCCTCGCCTACACTTCAAATGAATGTAAATGCGACACTTCCTTGCAAGGAAATAGCGTTTGCAGACGTCTACGTATCGTAGCAATAGATTTATAATGCTTCTTAAAACGCGATATCGCATCTCATTTCTATGTTTCATGTTAAGATATAACATGATTTGCGAAGTGTCATGTGTTCCTCGTCTACATTTCAAATGAATATAAATGCGACACTTCGTTGCAAGGAAATAGCGTTTGCAGACGTCTACGTATCGTAGCAATAGATTTATAATGCTCCTTAAAACGCGATATCGCATCTCATTTCTATGTTTTATGTTAAGATATAACATGATTTGCGAAGTGTCATGTATGCCTCGTCTACATTTCAAATGAATGTAAATGCGGCACTTCCTTGCTAGGAAATAGCGTCTGCAGATGTCTAGGTATCGTAGCAATAGAGTTCAAATTCTTCTTAAAACGAGATATTCATTGCGAAGTGTTATGCATTCCTCGTCTACGATTCAAATGAATGTAAATGCGACACTTCCTTGCAAGGAAATAGCGTTTGCAGATGTCTACGTATCGTAGTAATAGAGTTCTTATGATTCTTAAAACGCGATATAGCATCTCATTTCTATGTTTCATGGTAAGATATAATATGATTTGCGAAGTGTGATGTATTCCTTGACTGCACTTCAAATGAATGTAAATGCGACACTCCCTTGCAAGGAAATAGCGTTTGCAGATGTCCACCTATCGTAGCAGTAGAGTTCTAATGCTCATTAAAACGCGATATCGCATCTCATTTCTATGTTTCATGGTAAGATATAATATGATTTGCGAAGTGTGTGTATTCCACGTCTACACTTCAAAGGAATGTAAATGCGACACTTCCTTGCAAAGAAATAGCGTTTGCAGATGTCTACGTATCGTAGCAATAGATTTCAAATGCTTCTTAAAACGCGATATAGCATCTCATTTCTATGTTTCATGGTAAGATATAATATGATTTGCGAAGTGTGATGTATTCCTTGACTGCACTTCAAATGAATGTAAATGCGACACTCCCTTGCAAGGAAATAGCGTTTGCAGATGTCCACCTATCGTAGCAGTAGAGTTCTAATGCTTATTAAAACGCGATATCGCATCTCATTTCTATGTTTCATGGTAAGATATAATATGATTTGCGAAGTGTGTGTATTCCACGTCTACACTTCAAATGAATGTAAATGCGACACTTCCTTGCTAGGAAATAGCGTCTGCAGATGTCTAGGTATCGTAGCAATAGAGTTCCAATGCTTCTTAAAACGCGATAAGACATCTCATTTCTATGTTTCATGGTAAGATATAATATGAATTGCGAAGAGTTATGTATTCCTCGTGTACACTTCAAATGAATGTAAAGGCGACTCTTCCTTGCAATGAAACAGCGTTTGCCGATGTCTACGTGTCGTAGCAATAGATTTCTAATGCTTCTTAAAACGCGATATCGCATCTCATTTCTATGTTTCATGGTAAGATATAATATGATTTGCGAAGTGTTATGTATTCCTCGTCTACACTTCATATGAATGTAAATGTGACACTTCCTTGCAAGGAAATAGCGTTTGCATATGTCTACCTGTCGTAGCAATAGAGTTCTAATGCTTCTTAAAACGCGATATAGCATCTCATTTCTATGTTTCATGGTAAGATATAATATGAATTGCGAAGAGTTATGTATTCCTCGTCTACACTTCAAATGAATGTAAAGGCGACACTTCCTTGCAATGAAATAGCGTTTGCCGATGTCTACGTATCGTAGCAATAGATTTCTAATGCTACTTGAAACGCGATATCGCATCTCATTTCTATGTTTCATGGTAAGATATAATATGATTTGCGAAGTGTTATGTATTCCTCGTCTACACTTCATATGAATGTAAATGCGACACTTCCTTGCTAGGAAATAGCGTCTGCAGATGTCTAGGTATCGTAGCGATAGAGTTCTAATGCTTCTTAAAACGCGAAATCGCACCTCATTTCTATGTTTCATGGTAAGATATAATATGATTTGCGAAGTGTCATGTATTCCTCGTCTACACTTCAAATGAATGTAAATGCGACACTTCCTTTCAAGGAAATAGCGTTTGCAGATGTCTACCTATCGTAGCAATAGAGTTCTAATGCTTCTTAAAACGCGGTATCGCATCTCATTTCTATGCTTCATGTTAAGATATAATATGATTTGCGAAGTGTTATGTATTCCTCGTCTACACTTCAAATGAATGTAAATGCGACATTTGCTTGCCAGGAAATAACGTTTGCAGATGTCTACCTATCGTAGCAATAGGGTTCTAATGCTTCTTAAAACGCGATATCGCATCTCATTTCTATGTTTCATAGTAAGATATAATATGATTTGCGACGTGTTATGTATTCCTCGTCTACACTTCAAATGAATGTAAATGCGACACTTCCTTGCTAGGAAATAGCGTCTGCAGATGTCTAGGTATCGTAACGATAGAGTTCTAATGCTTCTTAAAACGCGATATCGCACCTCATTTCTATGTTTCATGGTAAGATATAATATGATTTGCGAAGTGATATGTATTCCTCGCCTACACTTCAAATGAATGTAAATGCGACACTTCCTTGCAAGGAAATAGCGTTTGCAGACGTCTACGTATCGTAGCAATAGATTTATAATGCTTCTTAAAACGCGATATCGCATCTCATTTCTATGTTTCATGTTAAGATATAACATGATTTGCGAAGTGTCATGTGTTCCTCGTCTACATTTCAAATGAATATAAATGCGACACTTCGTTGCAAGGAAATAGCGTTTGCAGACGTCTACGTATCGTAGCAATAGATTTATAATGCTCCTTAAAACGCGATATCGCATCTCATTTCTATGTTTTATGTTAAGATATAACATGATTTGCGAAGTGTCATGTATGCCTCGTCTACATTTCAAATGAATGTAAATGCGGCACTTCCTTGCTAGGAAATAGCGTCTGCAGATGTCTAGGTATCGTAGCAATAGAGTTCAAATTCTTCTTAAAACGAGATATTCATTGCGAAGTGTTATGCATTCCTCGTCTACGATTCAAATGAATGTAAATGCGACACTTCCTTGCAAGGAAATAGCGTTTGCAGATGTCTACGTATCGTAGTAATAGAGTTCTTATGATTCTTAAAACGCGATATAGCATCTCATTTCTATGTTTCATGGTAAGATATAATATGATTTGCGAAGTGTGATGTATTCCTTGACTGCACTTCAAATGAATGTAAATGCGACACTCCCTTGCAAGGAAATAGCGTTTGCAGATGTCCACCTATCGTAGCAGTAGAGTTCTAATGCTCATTAAAACGCGATATCGCATCTCATTTCTATGTTTCATGGTAAGATATAATATGATTTGCGAAGTGTGTGTATTCCACGTCTACACTTCAAAGGAATGTAAATGCGACACTTCCTTGCAAAGAAATAGCGTTTGCAGATGTCTACGTATCGTAGCAATAGATTTCAAATGCTTCTTAAAACGCGATATAGCATCTCATTTCTATGTTTCATGGTAAGATATAATATGATTTGCGAAGTGTGATGTATTCCTTGACTGCACTTCAAATGAATGTAAATGCGACACTCCCTTGCAAGGAAATAGCGTTTGCAGATGTCCACCTATCGTAGCAGTAGAGTTCTAATGCTTATTAAAACGCGATATCGCATCTCATTTCTATGTTTCATGGTAAGATATAATATGATTTGCGAAGTGTGTGTATTCCACGTCTACACTTCAAAGGAATGTAAATGCGACACTTCCTTGCAAAGAAATAGCGTTTGCAGATGTCTACGTATCGTAGTAATAGAGTTCTAATGCTTCTCAAAACACAATATCGCATCTCATTTCTATGTTTCATGGTAAGATATAATATGACTTGCGAAGTGTGATGTATTCGTCGTCTACACTTCAAATGAATGTAAATGCCACACTTCCTTGCTAGGAAATAGCGCCTGCAGATATCTAGGTATCGTAGCAATAGAGTTCTAACGCTTCTTCAAACGCGGTATCGCAACTCATTTCTATGGTTCACGGTAAGATATAATATGATTTGCGAAGTGTTATGTATTCCTCGTCTACACTTCATATGAATGTAAATGCCACACTTCCTTGCTAGGAAATAGCGCCTGCAGATGTCTAGGTATCGTAGCAATAGAGTTCTAACGCTTCTTCAAACGCGATATCGCAACTCATTTCTATGGTTCACGGTAAGATATAATATGATTTGCGAAGTGTTATGTATTCCTCGTCGACACTTCATATGAATGTAAATGTGACACTTCCTTGCAAGGAAATAGCGTTTGCATATGTCTACCTGTCGTAGCAATAGAGTTCTAATGCTTCTTAAAACGCGATATGGCATCTCATTTCTATGTTTCATGGTAAGATATAATATGAATTGCGAAGAGTTATGTATTCCTCGTGTACACTTCAAATGAATGTAAAGGCGACACTTCCTTGCAATGAAATAACGTTTGCCGATGTCTACGTATCGTAGCAATAGATTTCTAATGCTACTTGAAACGCGATATCGCATCTCATTTCTATGTTTCATGGTAAGATATAATATGATTTGCGAAGTGTTATGTATTCCTCGTCTACACTTCATATGAATGTAAATGCGACACTTCCTTGCTAGGAAATAGCGTCTGCAGATGTCTAGGTATCGTAGCGATAGAGTTCTAATGCTTCTTAAAACGCGAAATCGCACCTCATTTCTATGTTTCATGGTAAGATATAATATGATTTGCGAAGTGTTATGTATTCCTCGTCTACACTTCAAATGAATGTAAATGCGACACTTCCTTTCAAGGAAATAGCGTTTGCAGATGTCTACCTATCGTAGCAATAGAGTTCTAATGCTTCTTAAAACGCGGTATCGCATCTCATTTCTATGCTTCATGTTAAGATATAATATGATTTGCGAAGTGTTATGTATTCCTCGTCTACACTTCAAATGAATGTAAATGCGACATTTGCTTGCCAGGAAATAACGTTTGCAGATGTCTACCTATCGTAGCAATAGGGTTCTAATGCTTCTTAAAACGCGATATCGTATCTCATTTCTATGTTTCATGGTAAGATATAATATGATTTGCGAAGTGTTATGTATTCCTCGTCTACACTTCAAATGAATGTAAATGCGACACTTCCTTGCTAGGAAATAGCGTCTGCAGATGTCTAGGTATCGTAGCGATAGATTTCTAATGCTTCTTAAAACGCGATATCGCACCTCATTTCTATGTTTCATGGTAAGATATAATATGATTTGCGAAGTGTTATGTATTCCTCGTTTACACTTCAAATGAATGTAAATGTGACACTTCCTTGAAAGGAAATAGCGTCTGCAGATGTCTAGGTATCGTAGCGATAGAGTTCTAATGCTTCTCAAAACACAATATCGCATCTCATTTCTATGTTTCATGGTAAGATATAATATGACTTGCGAAGTGTGATGTATTCGTCGTCTACACTTCAAATGAATGTAAATGCCACACTTCCTTGCTAGGAAATAGCGCCTGCAGATATCTAGGTATCGTAGCAATAGAGTTCTAACGCTTCTTCAAACGCGGTATCGCAACACATTTCTATGGTTCACGGTAAGATATAATATGATTTGCGAAGTGTTATGTATTCCTCGTCTACACTTCATATGAATGTAAATGCCACACTTCCTTGCTAGGAAATAGCGCCTGCAGATGTCTAGGTATCGTAGCAATAGAGTTCTAACGCTTCTTCAAACGCGATATCGCAACTCATTTCTATGGTTCACGGTAAGATATAATATGATTTGCGAAGTGTTATGTATTCCTCGTCTACACTTCATATGAATGTAAATGTGACACTTCCTTGCAAG
Organism: Xylocopa sonorina; assembly: GCF_050948175.1. Classification (NCBI taxonomy): domain Eukaryota; kingdom Metazoa; phylum Arthropoda; class Insecta; order Hymenoptera; family Apidae; genus Xylocopa; species Xylocopa sonorina. The sequence goes on from NW_027490167.1 coordinate 950,966, forward strand.
GAAATAGCGTTTGCATATGTCTACCTGTCGTAGCAATAGAGTTTTAATGCTTCTTAAAACGCGATATGGCATCTCATTTCTATGTTTCATGGTAAGATATAATATGAATTGCGAAGAGTTATGTATTCCTCGTGTACACTTCAAATGAATGTAAAGGCGACACTTCCTTGCAATGAAATAGCGTTTGCCGATGTCTACGTATCGTAGCAATAGATTTCTAATGCTTCTTAAAACGCGATATCGCATCTCATTTCTATGTTTCATGGTAAGATATAATATGATTTGCGAAGTGTTATGTATTCCTCGTCTACACTTCATATGAATGTAAATGTGACACTTCCTTGCAAGGAAATAGCGTTTGCATATGTCTACCTGTCGTAGCAATAGAGTTCTAATGCTTCTTAAAACGCGATATGGCATCTCATTTCTATGTTTCATGGTAAGATATAATATGAATTGCGAAGAGTTATGTATTCCTCGTCTACACTTCAAATGAATGTAAAGGCGACACTTCCTTGCAATGAAACAGCGTTTGCCGATGTCTACGTATCGTAGCAATAGATTTCTAATGCTTCTTAAAACGCGATATCGCATCTCATTTCTACGTCTCATGGTAAGATATAATATGATTTGCGAAGTGTTATGTATTCCTCGCCTACACTTCAAATGAATGTAAATGCGACATTTCCTTGCTAGGAAATAACGTTTGCAGATGTGTACGTATCGAAGCAATAGTGTTCTAATGCTTCTTAAAACGCGATATCGCATCTCATTTCTATGTTTCATGGTAAGATATAATATGATTTGCGAAGTGTTATGTATTCCTCGTCTACACTTCAAATGAATGTAAATGCGACACTTCCTTGCTAGGAAATAGCGTCTGCAGATGTCTAGGTATCGTAGCAATAGAGTTCTAACGCTTCTTCAAACGCGGTATCGCAACTCATTTCTATGGTTCACGGTAAGATATAATATGATTTGCGAAGTGTTATGTATTCCTCGTCTACACTTCATATGAATGTAAATGCCACACTTCCTTGCTAGGAAATAGCGCCTGCAGATGTCTAGGTATCGTAGCAATAGAGTTCTAACGCTTCTTCAAACGCGATATCGCAACTCATTTCTATGGTTCACGGTAAGATATAATATGATTTGCGAAGTGTTATGTATTCCTCGTCGACACTTCATATGAATGTAAATGTGACACTTCCTTGCAAGGAAATAGCGTTTGCATATGTCTACCTGTCGTAGCAATAGAGTTCTAATGCTTCTTAAAACGCGATATGGCATCTCATTTCTATGTTTCATGGTAAGATATAATATGAATTGCGAAGAGTTATGTATTCCTCGTGTACACTTCAAATGAATGTAAAGGCGACACTTCCTTGCAATGAAATAACGTTTGCCGATGTCTACGTATCGTAGCAATAGATTTCTAATGCTACTTGAAACGCGATATCGCATCTCATTTCTATGTTTCATGGTAAGATATAATATGATTTGCGAAGTGTTATGTATTCCTCGTCTACACTTCATATGAATGTAAATGCGACACTTCCTTGCTAGGAAATAGCGTCTGCAGATGTCTAGGTATCGTAGCGATAGAGTTCTAATGCTTCTTAAAACGCGAAATCGCACCTCATTTCTATGTTTCATGGTAAGATATAATATGATTTGCGAAGTGTTATGTATTCCTCGTCTACACTTCAAATGAATGTAAATGCGACACTTCCTTTCAAGGAAATAGCGTTTGCAGATGTCTACCTATCGTAGCAATAGAGTTCTAATGCTTCTTAAAACGCGGTATCGCGTCTCATTTCTATGCTTCATGTTAAGATATAATATGATTTGCGAAGTGTTATGTATTCCTCGTCTACACTTCAAATGAATGTAAATGCGACATTTGCTTGCCAGGAAATAACGTTTGCAGATGTCTACCTATCGTAGCAATAGGGTTCTAATGCTTCTTAAAACGCGATATCGTATCTCATTTCTATGTTTCATGGTAAGATATAATATGATTTGCGAAGTGTTATGTATTCCTCGTCTACACTTCAAATGAATGTAAATGCGACACTTCCTTGCTAGGAAATAGCGTCTGCAGATGTCTAGGTATCGTAGCGATAGATTTCTAATGCTTCTTAAAACGCGATATCGCACCTCATTTCTATGTTTCATGGTAAGATATAATATGATTTGCGAAGTGCTATGTATTCCTCGTTTACACTTCAAATGAATGTAAATGTGACACTTCCTTGAAAGGAAATAGCGTCTGCAGATGTCTAGGTATCGTAGCGATAGAGTTCTAATGCTTCTCAAAACACAATATCGCATCTCATTTCTATGTTTCATGGTAAGATATAATATGACTTGCGAAGTGTGATGTATTCGTCGTCTACACTTCAAATGAATGTAAATGCCACACTTCCTTGCTAGGAAATAGCGCCTGCAGATATCTAGGTATCGTAGCAATAGAGTTCTAACGCTTCTTCAAACGCGGTATCGCAACTCATTTCTATGGTTCACGGTAAGATATAATATGATTTGCGAAGTGTTATGTATTCCTCGTCTACACTTCATATGAATGTAAATGCCACACTTCCTTGCTAGGAAATAGCGCCTGCAGATGTCTAGGTATCGTAGCAATAGAGTTCTAACGCTTCTTCAAACGCGATATCGCAACTCATTTCTATGGTTCACGGTAAGATATAATATGATTTGCGAAGTGTTATGTATTCCTCGTCTACACTTCATATGAATGTAAATGTGACACTTCCTTGCAAGGAAATAGCGTTTGCATATGTCTACCTGTCGTAGCAATAGAGTTTTAATGCTTCTTAAAACGCGATATGGCATCTCATTTCTATGTTTCATGGTAAGATATAATATGAATTGCGAAGAGTTATGTATTCCTCGTGTACACTTCAAATGAATGTAAAGGCGACACTTCCTTGCAATGAAATAGCGTTTGCCGATGTCTACGTATCGTAGCAATAGATTTCTAATGCTTCTTAAAACGCGATATCGCATCTCATTTCTATGTTTCATGGTAAGATATAATATGATTTGCGAAGTGTTATGTATTCCTCGTCTACACTTCATATGAATGTAAATGTGACACTTCCTTGCAAGGAAATAGCGTTTGCATATGTCTACCTGTCGTAGCAATAGAGTTCTAATGCTTCTTAAAACGCGATATGGCATCTCATTTCTATGTTTCATGGTAAGATATAATATGAATTGCGAAGAGTTATGTATTCCTCGTCTACACTTCAAATGAATGTAAAGGCGACACTTCCTTGCAATGAAACAGCGTTTGCCGATGTCTACGTATCGTAGCAATAGATTTCTAATGCTTCTTAAAACGCGATATCGCATCTCATTTCTACGTCTCATGGTAAGATATAATATGATTTGCGAAGTGTTATGTATTCCTCGCCTACACTTCAAATGAATGTAAATGCGACATTTCCTTGCTAGGAAATAACGTTTGCAGATGTGTACGTATCGAAGCAATAGTGTTCTAATGCTTCTTAAAACGCGATATCGCATCTCATTTCTATGTTTCATGGTAAGATATAATATGATTTGCGAAGTGTTATGTATTCCTCGTCTACACTTCAAATGAATGTAAATGCGACACTTCCTTGCTAGGAAATAGCGTCTGCAGATGTCTAGGTATCGTAGCAATAGAGTTCTAACGCTTCTTCAAACGCGATATCGCAACTCATTTCTATGGTTCACGGTAAGATATAATATGATTTGCGAAGTGTTATGTATTCCTCGTCTACACTTCAAATGAATGTAAATGCGACATTTCCTTGCTAGGAAATAACGTTTGCAGATGTGTACGTATCGAAGCAATAGTGTTCTAATGCTTCTTAAAACGCGATATCGCATCTCATTTCTATGTTTTATGGTAAGATATAATATGATTTGCGAAGTGTTATGTATTCCTCGTCTACACTTCAAATGAATGTAAATGCGACACTTCCTTGCTAGGAAATAGCGTCTGCAGATGTCTATGTATCGTAGCAATAGAGTTCTAATGCTTCTTAAAACGCGATATGGCATCTCATTTCTATGTTTCATGGTAAGATATAATATGAATTGCGAAGAGTTATGTATTCCTCGTGTACACTTCAAATGAATGTAAAGGCGACACTTCCTTGCAATGAAACAGCGTTTGCCGATGTCTACGTATCGTAGCAATAGATTTCTAATGCTTCTTAAAACGCGATATCGCATCTCATTTCTATGTTTCATGGTAAGATATAATATGATTTGCGAAGTGTTATGTATTCCTGGTCTACACTTCATATGAATGTAAATGCGACACTTCCTTGCTAGGAAATAGCGTCTGCAGATGTCTAGGTATCGTAGCGATAGAGTTCTAATGCTTCTTAAAACGCGAAATCGCACCTCATTTCTATGTTTCATGGTAAGATATAATATGATTTGCGAAGTGTTATGTATTCCTCGTCTACACTTCAAATGAATGTAAATGCGACACTTCCTTTCAAGGAAATAGCGTTTGCAGATGTCTACCTATCGTAGCAATAGAGTTCTAATGCTTCTTAAAACGCGGTATCGCATCTCATTTCTATGCTTCATGTTAAGATATAATATGATTTGCGAAGTGTTATGTATTCCTCGTCTACACTTCAAATGAATGTAAATGCGACACTTCCTTGCAAGGAAATAGCTTTTGCAGATATCTACCTATCGTAGCAATAGAATTCTAATGCTTCTTAAAACGCGATATCGCATCTCATTTCTATGCTTCATGGTAAGATATAATATGATTTGCGAAGTGTTATGTATTCCTCGTCTACACTTAAAATGAATGTAAATGCGACACTTCCTTGCAATGAAATAGCGTTTGCCGATGTCTACGTATCATAGCAATAGATTTCTAATGCTTCTTAAAACGCGATATGGCATCTCATTTCTATGTTTCATGGTAAGATATAATATGAATTGCGAAGAGTTATGTATTCCTCGTGTACACTTCAAATGAATGTAAAGGCGACACTTCCTTGCAATGAAACAGCGTTTGCCGATGTCTACGTATCGTAGCAATAGATTTCTAATGCTTCTTAAAACGCGATATCGCATCTCATTTCTATGTTTCATGGTAAGATATAATATGATTTGCGAAGTGTTATGTATTCCTCGTCTACACTTCATATGAATGTAAATGTGACACTTCCTTGCAAGGAAATAGCGTTTGCATATGTCTACCTGTCGTAGCAATAGAGTTCTAATGCTTCTTAAAACGCGATATAGCATCTCATTTCTATGTTTCATGGTAAGATATAATATGAATTGCGAAGAGTTATGTATTCCTCGTCTACACTTCAAATGAATGTAAAGGCGACACTTCCTTGCAATGAAATAGCGTTTGCCGATGTCTACGTATCGTAGCAATATATTTCTAATGCCACTTGAAACGCGATATCGCATCTCATTTCTATGTTTCATGGTAAGATATAATATGATTTGCGAAGTGTTATGTATTCCTCGTCTACACTTCATATGAATGTAAATGCGACACTTCCTTGCTAGGAAATAGCGTCTGCAGATGTCTAGGTATCGTAGCGATAGAGTTCTAATGCTTCTTAAAACGCGAAATCGCACCTCATTTCTATGTTTCATGGTAAGATATAATATGATTTGCGAAGTGTTATGTATTCCTCGTCTACACTTCAAATGAATGTAAATGCGACACTTCCTTTCAAGGAAATAGCGTTTGCAGATGTCTACGTATCGTAGCAAAGGAGTTCTTATGATTCTTAAAACGCGATATCGCATCTCATTTCTATCTTTCATGGTAAGATATAGTATGATTTGTGAAGTGTAATGTATTCCTCGTCTACACATCACATGAATGTAAATGCGACAGTTCCTTGCAAGGAAATAGCGTTTGCAGATATCTACCTATCGTAGCAATAGAATTCTAATGCTTCTTAAAACGCGATATCGCATCTCATTTCTATGCTTCATGGTAAGATATAATATGATTTGCGAAGTGTTATGTATTCCTCGTCTACACTTAAAATGAATGTAAATGCGACACCTCCTTGCAAGGAAATAGCGTTTGCAGACGTCTACGTATCGTAGCAATAGATTTATAATGCTTCTTAAAACGCGATATCGCATCTCATTTCTATGTTTCATGTTAAGATATAACATGATTTGCGAAGTGTCATGTATTCCTCGTCTACATTTCAAATGAATGTAAATGCGGCACTTCCTTGCTAGGAAATAGCGTCTGCAGATGTCTAGGTATCGTAGCAATAGAGTTCAAATGCTTCTTAAAACGTGATATTGCATCTCATATCTATGTTTCATGATAAGATATAATATTCATTGCGTAGTGTTGTGCATTCCTCGTCTACGATTCAAATGAATGTAAATGCGACACTTCCTTGCAAGGAAATAGCGTTTGCAGATGTCTACGTATCGTAGCAATAGAGTTCTTATGATCCTTAAAACGCGATATAGCATCTCATTTCTATGTTTCATGGTAAGATATAATATGATTTGCGAAGTGTTATGTATTCCTCGTCTACACTTCAAATGAATGTAAATGCGACACTTCCTTGCTAGGAAATAGCGTCTGCAGATGTCTAGGTATCGTAGCGACAGGGTTCTAATGCTTCTTAAAACGCGATATCGATCTCAATTCTATGTTTCATGGTAAGATATAATATGATTTGCGAAGTGTTATGTATTCCTCGTCTACACTTCAAATGAATGTAAATGCGACACTTCCTTGCAAGGAAATAGCGTTTGCAGATGTCTACGTATCGTAGCAATAGATTTCTAATGCTTCTTAAAACGCGATATCGCATCTCATTTCTATCTTTCATGGTAAGATATAGTGTGACGTCAGGCGCACCGCCTGCCACCCTCTGGCGCCAACCAGCATCCGCAGCATCCGCAACCGGGACACCGCTCTCCCGCCAGCACCTGTATCAGCATCCCCCGTACACGGGCCGCACGACGATTCGACGCCCCGAGACGAGGAGACAACGCTACGAGGATGAGGAATACCTCCCCGCGTACGAATCCCGATCACCTGCGATCACACAACCGTACGCTTACTTTTCATACACGCGATTCTAGATTAAGCACTCTACACGAATCATGTACATACACAACCCAACACACACCTAAATATAAGCAGATATTTGTACAATCATAATTTCTAAGTCGTATAGAATATAAGCTGCGATGCGCGCCCGCGCGCACTCGACGCTCGCGGCTCACGCTGAACGCGAGCCGCACCCCACTCCGAGTGGCCGCCCCACTCCGATCGTACGCCCCACTCACGGGGCCCAGCGACTCGCGCGCCACGCAACCCGAGGAGGTCGCGGACGCGCGACCGAGAGAGGAGTTCCTTGGAGTCCGATCTCCGAGACGGTTCTAATCTCAACCTCCGAGCAATACGCTCCCCTGCCACGAGCTATCAGCTCTCATGCAGCCGACTCTATCGCATCTCCCTTAGCGGAGTCCTTATTATAACTTATTACTATTTCCATTTCATATTATATCGTTAGTTGATAACTTAGACTTAGTAAAGTGTAGTAGGATAGTTATATTATAGAATATACTCTTGTTTTACCAAATCCAAGTCTCTTTATTCGAATACAAGTTCCTTAAATTCTATTCCACGTGTACGCTCGCGATTCTTATTCAATTCACACGATTCATCTGCGACAGCTCTGTACGCTGGACAGTCTTTGAGCGCACCAACGCTCGACTGCTCTCGCTGCATTCCTATCGTATCCAAGGTATCTTGAACAAGGATCGACCTCGGTAAGCCAGAGCGCACCATCGCTTGGCCGAGCCGTATTCCGTCCTAGTGCAAGCGCCTTTGATGAATCCCGAGCCTCCGAAAAGGCGTACACGACGCGCGGGTAGGAAAGAATATCTACGCCGTCTCATTCGCGAATACGCGAGTTGTACTTCCGGACATCCATACGTCTGCAACGCTGTTTCCGTTCCTGCGAAGGAGGTCTTCGCAGCCGTACGTCCAATTCGAATCCAGGATCGCCCGGTTCCAGCGCCAGTTTCCTCCAGCCGTAGCTCGCCTGCCTGGAGACTCATTCCCGTCGACGCTCCGCCGATCCAGCCGTACGCCGCTGCTATTCCGGTCACGGATCCACGGCGCCACAGATACCTGGAACGAGAGGCGAAACAGTATTAAGAAGACGTCGAAAGGTAAGTGTTAGGCGTAATTTTGGTTAGATCGAGTTCCGACCGCCAACGAACCCGGCCCCAGCGCAATTCGCGTAGGTTTTTCGGGAAAGGCAACGAATCGTGCCATCGGATCGAGCGCAAACGCACCTCGGGACGTGACACGAAAGATATTTTTGGTGACAGCGGTGGGATAGCCACGCGTTCTCCACGGAAATTCTGCCGTCCGAGACCGCGAAACAAGCCATGGCAACGAGAACTCCACCGACCAAAACGCGCCAGCAAGCGCAACGGGCCGCCGCGATGCACGAAACTGATCGCGATAAACGCACAAATAGGGCATTAGATTTTCAAGACGCTCTCGGCGAGCTTACTCAAGATACCGCGCAAGCAGGCACATCGGCGAAAAACGTAGAATCGACCGATCCAACTACGGTGACCTTGCTTCAACAAGTTGAAATGCTCCGTCGCGAAATTGAAGCTATCCGCCGAACTCCAGATCTAGCACGCGACGATACAGTGCCGTTGGAAATTCCGCGTATAGACCCGATTTCCGCACAAGGTTCGAGTCAAATATCCGCCGTAACCAACCCGCAACATGACGAGCTTTCGCTCAAGCAAGCGCTTGAAGCCGTACCGACGTTCGACGGACAAAATATTCCGGTACTCCAATTTACGCGGGCTTGCAAACGGGCTTACGAACTAATTCCGAACGGGTGCGAGCGCACGTTTACGCGCCTTCTGAAGGGCAAATTGAAGGGCCGCGCTTATGCCGCGTTAGAGGACGAGCCGTGCCAGACGATTCTGGAATTAACTGATATTCTTCGATGTTCGTTCGGACCCGTGAAATCCGCCGATCACTACAGGGGCGAACTCACCAATATATACATGCGTGCCAACGAGCACATTTTAGATTATATTGGACGGGTAAAGGACCTGAAGACAGCCATAATTGACTGCGACAGACTCGCGCGTCGCGATCCCCAAGAGTCCTTAGAAAGCGTAAACAAACTCGCGTCACAGTGCTTCAGGGACGGACTTATTCCCGAAATAAGAATTCAGATGCCGATAGATCCATACAACACCCTGCAGCAAATTTTCACAAGAGCACGCGAACTCTTTCAAATTCACGAACGCGACTTACAACGTCTAGGCAAAACGCGACCACGCGCGGAATCTCGCGAAAAACTCGTAGACATTATCTGCAGTAAATGCAACAACACGGGACATTACGCGACCGAATGTCGGCTCAGAACCGTACCTCAATACCGATCACGGGAATATCGAGACCCATACCTGCGTCCCAGGGACGCACCGCTTCCCGGTCAACGCCCGTCCTACGAACAGCCGCGACAAATTTTAGACAGGGACGCGCAAAAATTTTGCAAATATTGTAAAAACCCGGGGCACAGCATAGACGAATGCCGTAAGAGAAGATATAATAACAATTTGAACAGGGACTCGGGAAACGACGGTGGCCTCCGTACCCGCCGCGAGACAGGTCGCGAGGCCCTACCGCAAATACGAACTCTCGCAGCGAACAATTCCGACGAGGAAGTAGGAGAAACGCCGCAATAAATATCACCGGGAAAGCAAGCACGCCTACCGTGATAATTAAATCCGATCATTTAATCTGTCCAACCCGATTTATGATAGACACCGGGGCAGAGATAAACATTATCAAACGATCGGCATTAAAATCCTCCGCGCGAATCGACTCTTCGGAAATAGTGATTATAACGGGTGTAACCGACGGCAAAACAGCCACCTTAGGGACGGTGAACCTGGTAATCTTCGACCGCGTCGTCCCCTTCAATGTAGTCGAGGACAATTTTCCCTTAAAGCCTAACGGAATCCTCGGCTCGGGCTTTTGTAAGGACGCGGAAATTTCCTTCCTTAAGAAATTTATCAAATGGAACGGGCAGAAAATCCCTTTCGTAGAGGATGTCGAGCCAACCGAAGAACCGTCGTCGCGCCCGGAGACCGCTCCTCACTTACCAGCGAAAAATAAACAAACGTCGCGCACTAAATCTATTTCTCCTCCGACGCCGCCGCAATCATCGCCCCCTCCGAAACGCGATGCACCGGCGAAATCTAAACCCAGAACGGATAAGAAGGCCGTTTCTTCGAAGCAAAGAGATCAGATCTCGATTCCTCCGCGATCAAATGTCGGAATAAAGGTTCGCGTGATAAACTCCGATATCCCAGAAGGAATAATTCCGAGAATTAATTTAGCACCGGGAATATTTTTCGGGAACGCCCTAGTCAGAGTGGTCCATGGCAAGGCGATTACAAGAATAATAAATTCATCAGATCGCACGATCAAAATCGCATTGCCAGACGTAAAACTCGAACCGGCTCAAATTATGACTCCCCTCCACGAGGAGGGCAGTCCCTCTCTGTTTCCAATTTTTTCCAATTCGAAAAAATACGCTGTATCCGCCGCACCGATCGGCTCTTCCCACAAAAGGGAAATTTCTACTTCTATTTCAAATCAGACATCGTATTCGACACGCGAGCTTCCTCCTTCTCGGTGCAAAGTAATAAACAAGCACCGAATTTCCTACGCGCAAGCGGTAAAAACCAATGTAAAGCGAGATGCAAAATCGAAATCTCCGCTATCACCGCAAACCGCCGACTCTCCGCAATCTCGCGTGGACCGTATACTCAGTCTCCTTCGTCTCGATCACCTCAATAAGGAGGAAAAAGAACATGTCATCCGCCTCGTCGAAAGCTCGCAGCATCTCTTCCATATCCAAGGCGACAAATTAGGACACACTTCGGCCACCACGCATAAAATACCAACCGTTGACGACCGACCCGTCAACGTGAAGCAATATCGCTTTCCCCCGGCACATAAGGAGGAAATTCGCCGTCAAGTCGAACACTTTTTACAAAACGATGTCATCTCTCCGTCCAAATCGCCTTATAATTCACCACTGTGGGTAGTGCCCAAGAAGCCTGATTCCTTGGGCAATAAACAGTGGCGCGTCGTTATCGACTACCGAGCTCTGAACGAGAAGTCTGTCGCCGACGCGTACCCCCTCCCTTGCATCACGGAGATTCTCGATCAGCTCGGTAGCGCGAAATACTTCAGTACTTTCGATCTCGCGAGCGGGTTCCATCAGATCCCTATGGAACCCGCCGACGCTCCGAAAACCGCTTTTTCTACGCCTCACGGGCACTATGAGTTCAAAAGAATGCCCTTCGGGTTGAAAAACGCGCCCGCGACGTTCCAGAGGCTGATGGACAACGTCCTCTCCGGCCTCCAGGGGAACGAGGTATTCGTCTACCTCGATGATATCGTGATCTACGCCAGCTCTCTGCAGGAGCACCGAGTAAAATTTGAAAAATTAACAAAAAGGCTCAAGGAAGCCAACCTAGTTTTGCAACCTGATAAGTGCGAATTCCTGCGAAGAGAGGTTAGCTATTTAGGCCACATTATCAGCGAGCACGGGGTAAAACCGGACCCCGCGAAAATAAGCGCGGTGAAAAATTTTCCACGTCCACAGAACGCCAAACAAATTAAACAATTCCTCGGTCTTGCGGGATATTACAGGCGTTTCATTGCTAATTTCTCGCGTATCGCTAAACCTCTGACCAATCTGTTAAAAAAGGACGCGCCTTTCGTGTGGCGCAACGATCAAGAAAACTCATTTGTACAACTTCGCGATTGCCTGTGCGAGGCTCCTATACTCCAATATCCGAACTTTAAGCAGCCGTTCGTTATAACCACCGATGCATCTGCCGAAGCGATCGGCGCTATTCTCAGTCAAGGCCCGATAGGTCGCGATCTGCCGATCGCGTACACGTCGCGATTACTCAATACTGCGGAGCGAAATTATTCTACGATCGAGAAGGAGTGTCTGGCGATCGTCTACGCCGTCCACTATTTCCGGCCATACATCTACGGTAACCAGTTCAAACTCGTTACCGACCATCGGCCGTTAGTGTGGATGAACTCGGTCAAAGATCCATCCAGTAGACTCGTTCGTTGGAGGCTTAAGCTTGCTGAATTTGATTATGAGATGGTATACAAAAGCGGCAAAACCAACCTCAATGCGGACGCACTATCGCGGAATCCCGCCCGAGTTTTCCCGCTTTCCCACGCACTTGATTCGGAGGATGACATCTTCGATGTCTCCCCGGAAGTTCGAAGGAAATACACCACTCCAGCTCCTCCTCCTACACCGGTAACGTCGGGAACCGACGTACCGACGCCCGACGCTCCCTCACTTACCGACACCTCGTCAACTCCGCACACAACCGATAATCCCGAAATCTATGTCCCTGCACCGAATGAATACATCAGGCGAGAGCCTTTGTTTAAATACAGTCGCGACTCACTGTCAACCAGACGAGACAATATTGTCATTTTCGTCACGCAGTCAGGACACCCTTACGACGCGGGTGCCCAAGAACTCGAAAAAACCGGACAATTCCTTCCCAACGAAAACATCGTCCTTTCCAGATCCAAAGTTGTGAAAATAGAAAACGAGTACCAAATCCAGCTTCCGATCGTGGAACATCCAAGCCGATCAGTCGATTTCCAAACCACGGTCGAAGCATTTCGATCACTATACGACGTCGTAAACGAACTCCAGTTAACAACATTCAGTATCGCACAGATCTCCCTTGATTCTATTCCATGGTCCCGAATCCGAAAAATCCTCGAGGACCTATTTTACGAATCGAACGTTCAAATAACGGTCTGTCAGGGGCTGATTCGAACTCCGCCAGTCCAAGATAGACTGAAAATAATACAGGAGAACCACGACACACCTGTGGGAGGCCACAAGGGTGTGAATAAAACATACACTCGTATTAGGCAACAATACTTTTGGCCCAATATGAAGTTGCAAATCCAAGAATACATCGGCAAATGCAAAAGCTGCCAAACGGAAAAACTGGTCAGAGTAAAAACGAGACAACCTCTCACTCTAACCGATACCCCCGGCAGGGCTTTTGACAAAATCTCGATGGACGTTATGGGTCCTCTTCCCGAAACACCAGATGGTTTCACAAACATATTAACAATCCAAGACCTACTAACAAAATTCTCCGTCGCAATTCCCCTTAAAACCACCACGGCCGTAGACATTGCGGATGCATTGATTCGAGAGTTTATCTGTAAGTTCGGATGCCCCAAGGGCATACTGACAGATCAGGGCTCCAATTTTATAAATAGCCTGATAAAAGCCATCGCTATCAAATTCAGAATCAAGCAGTACAAGTCCACCGCATTCCATCCGCAAACGAACGGGTCCGTCGAAAGATCTCACCACGTCTTGGCCGAGTATCTGAAACACTATATCGAGTCGAGTAACGAATGGGAGAAATGGTTACCGTACGCGATGTTCGCATACAACACCAGCGTACACGAGGGTACGTTATACACCCCTCACGAACTAGTGTTCGGTAGAATAGCTAGAACGCCATCAGCCACTCCTTTTCAAGACAACACCGAAAATGAGACATACAACGACTATCTCATTCAACTCAACGAAAGAATTTCCAAATCGCAGGAGCTCGCCAAAGATAATTTAGATAACGCCAAACGCAGATCGAAATTCTATTACGACCGCAAAGTCAATGTCAAAAATTTCGAGGTAGGACAGTGGGTGTACCTTTTAAAGGAACCAAATAAGCATAAATTCCAAGCTCAGTATTCAGGACCCTACCGAATACTCGAAATTTTAGGCAACTGCAACGTAAAGTTAAATGTAAAGGGTCGACATAAAATCGTACACACGAACAAAATTAAGCTATGTAAACGAATGCAAGGTATGCACAGTGTGAATGCGAATGAGTTAAAAATAAGAAAAACTGGAACTGTAGTCAGTGAATATAGTGTAAAAGACGCTGAAAGCGAAAGTGAACAAAGTGGAATGAACAAGTCAACGAGAAGCATCAACCGCGGTCCAGCGGTCATCCACCCTCGCCGGGATGAATCAGGAGAGAGCCTCCAACCCCTGCGACAGTCAACCAGTGGAACCACGAAACGGGCCCAGCAGTCCGACACACGCTCCACAGACAAGAGATCTCGGCATTGCCGAGATTCTTTTTCCAAGGGGGGTGGTGTGACGTCAGGCGCACCGCCTGCCACCCTCTGGCGCCAACCAGCATCCGCAGCATCCGCAACCGGGACACCGCTCTCCCGCCAGCACCTGTATCAGCATCCCCCGTACACGGGCCGCACGACGATTCGACGCCCCGAGACGAGGAGACAACGCTACGAGGATGAGGAATACCTCCCCGCGTACGAATCCCGATCACCTGCGATCACACAACCGTACGCTTACTTTTCATACACGCGATTCTAGATTAAGCACTCTACACGAATCATGTACATACACAACCCAACACACACCTAAATATAAGCAGATATTTGTACAATCATAATTTCTAAGTCGTATAGAATATAAGCTGCGATGCGTGCCCGCGCGCACTCGACGCTCGCGGCTCACGCTGAACGCGAGCCGCACCCCACTCCGAGTGGCCGCCCCACTCCGATCGTACGCCCCACTCACGGGGCCCAGCGACTCGCGCGCCACGCAACCCGAGGAGGTCGCGGACGCGCGACCGAGAGAGGAGTTCCTTGGAGTCCGATCTCCGAGACGGTTCTAATCTCAACCTCCGAGCAATACGCTCCCCTGCCACGAGCTATCAGCTCTCATGCAGCCGACTCTATCGCATCTCCCTTAGCGGAGTCCTTATTATAACTTATTACTATTTCCATTTCATATTATATCGTTAGTTGATAACTTAGACTTAGTAAAGTGTAGTAGGATAGTTATATTATAGAATATACTCTTGTTTTACCAAATCCAAGTCTCTTTATTCGAATACAAGTTCCTTAAATTCTATTCCACGTGTACGCTCGCGATTCTTATTCAATTCACACGATTCATCTGCGACAGCTCTGTACGCTGGACAGTCTTTGAGCGCACCAACGCTCGACTGCTCTCGCTGCATTCCTATCGTATCCAAGGTATCTTGAACAAGGATCGACCTCGGTAAGCCAGAGCGCACCATCGCTTGGCCGAGCCGTATTCCGTCCTAGTGCAAGCGCCTTTGATGAATCCCGAGCCTCCGAAAAGGCGTACACGACGCGCGGGTAGGAAAGAATATCTACGCCGTCTCATTCGCGAATACGCGAGTTGTACTTCCGGACATCCATACGTCTGCAACGCTGTTTCCGTTCCTGCGAAGGAGGTCTTCGCAGCCGTACGTCCAATTCGAATCCAGGATCGCCCGGTTCCAGCGCCAGTTTCCTCCAGCCGTAGCTCGCCTGCCTGGAGACTCATTCCCGTCGACGCTCCGCCGATCCAGCCGTACGCCGCTGCTATTCCGGTCACGGATCCACGGCGCCACAGATACCTGGAACGAGAGGCGAAACAGTATTAAGAAGACGTCGAAAGGTAAGTGTTAGGCGTAATTTTGGTTAGATCGAGTTCCGACCGCCAACGAACCCGGCCCCAGCGCAATTCGCGTAGGTTTTTCGGGAAAGGCAACGAATCGTGCCATCGGATCGAGCGCAAACGCACCTCGGGACGTGACATACGATACTTAGACATCTGCATACGTTATTTCCTAGCAAGGAAGTGTCGCATTTACATTCATTTGAAGCGTAGACGAGGTATACATGAGACTTCGCAATGAATATTATATCTTATCATGAGACATAGAAATGAGATGCGATATCGCGTTTTAAGAAGCATTACAACTCTATTGCTACGATACGTAGACATCTGCAAACGCTATTTCCTAGCAAGGAAGTGTCGCATTTACGTTCATTTGAAGTGTATGCGAGGAATACATAACACTTCACAATGAATATTATATCTTATAATGAATCATAGAAATGAGATGCGATATCGCGTTTTATAATGCATTACAACTCTATTGCTACGATACGTAGACATCTGCAAACGCTATTTCCCAGCAAGGAAGTGTCGCATTTACGTTCATTTGAAGTGTATGTGAGGGATACATAACACTTCACAATGAATATTATATCTTATAATGAATCATAGAAATGAGATGCGATATCGCGTTTTAAGAAGCCTTAGAATTCTATTGCTACGATACGTAGACATCTGCAAACGCTATTTCCTAGCAAGGAAGTGTCGCATTTACATTCTTTTGAAGCGTAGACGAGGTATACATGAGACTTCGCAATGAATATTATATCTTATCATGAAACATAGAAATGAGATGCAGCATCTCGTTTTAAGAAGCATTACAACTCTATTGCTACGATACTTAGACATCTGCATACGCTATTTCCTAGCAAGGAAGTGTCGCATTTACATTCATTTGAAGCGTAGACGAGGAATACATAGTACTTCGCAGTGAATATTATATCTTATCATGAGACATAGAAATGAGATGCGATATCGCGTTTTAAGAAGCATTACAACTCTATTGCTACGATACGTAGACATCTGCAAACGCTATTTCCTAGCAAGGAAGTGTCGCATTTACGTTCATTTGAAGTGTATGCGAGGAATACATAAAACTTCACAATGAATATTATATCTTATAATGAATCATAGAAATGAGATGCGATATCGCGTTCTATGAAGCATTACAACTCTATTGCTACGATACTTAGACATCTGCGAACGCTATTTCCTTGCAAGGAAGTGTCGCATTTACATTCATTTGAAGCGTAGACGAGGAATACATAGTACTTCGCAATGAATATTATATCTTATCATGAAACATAGAAATGAGATCGGATATCGCGTTTTAAGAAGCATTACAACTCTATTGCTACGATACGTAGACATCTGCAAACGCTATTTCCGAGAAAGGATGTGTCGCCTTTACATTCATTTGAAGCGTAGACGAGGAATACATAGTACTTCGCAATGAATATTATATCTTATCATGAATCATAGAAATGAGATGCGATATCGCGTTTCAAGAAGCGTTAGAACACTATTGCTACGATACATAGACATCTGCAAACGCTATTTCCTAGCAAGGAAGTGCCGCATTTACATTCATTTGAAGCGTAGACGAGGAATACATAGTACTTCGCAATGAATATTATATCTTATCATGACACAGAGAAATGAGATGCGGCACCTCGTTTTAAGAAGCATTACAACTCTATTGCTACGATACGTAGGCATCTGCAAACGCTATTTCCTAGCAAGGAAGTGTCGCATTTACATTCATTTGAACCGTAGACGAGGAATACAAAGCACTACGCAATGAATATTATATCCTATCATGAAACTTAGAAATGAGATGCGATATCGCGATTTAAGGAGCATTAGAACTCTATTGCTCCGATATGTAGACATCGGGAAACGCTATTTCCTAGCAAGGAAGTGTCGCATTTACATTCATTTGAAGCGTAGACGAGGAATAAATAACACTTCGCTATGAATATTATATCTTATCATGAATCATAGAAACGAGATGCGATATCGCGTTTTAAGAAGCATTACAACTCTAGTGCTACGATACGTAGACATCTGCAAACGCTATTTCCTAGCAAGGAAGTGTCGCATTTACATTCTTTTGAAGTGAATACGAGGCATACATGAGACTTCGCAATGAATATTATATCTTTTCAGTAAACATAGAAATGAGATGCGATATCGCGTTTTATGAAGCATTACAACTCTATTGCTACGATACGTAGATATCTGCAAACGCTATTTCCCAGCAAGGAAGTGTCGCACTTACATTCATGTGAAGTGTATTCGAGGAATACATAACACTTCGCAATGAATATTATATCTCATCATGAAACATAGAAATGAGATCGGATATAACGTTTTAAGAAGCATTACAACTCTATTGCTACGATACTTAGACATCTGCAAACGCTATTTCCTAGCAAGGAAGTGTCGCATTTACAATCATTTGAAGCATAGACGAGGAATACATAACACTTCGCAATGAATATTATATCTTATCATGAATCATAGAAATGAGATGCGATATCGCGTTTTAAGAAGCCTTAGAATTCTATTGCTACGATACTTAGACATCTGCATACGCTATTTCCTAGCAAGGAAGTGTCGCATTTACATTCATTTGAAGCGTAGACGAGGTATACATGAGACTTCGCAATGAATATTATATCTTATCATGAGACATAGAAATGAGATGCGATATCGCGTTTTAAGAAGCATTACAACTCTATTGCTACGATACGTAGACATCTGCAAACGCTATTTCCTAGCAAGGAAGTGTCGCATTTACGTTCATTTGAAGTGTATGCGAGGAATACATAACACTTCACAATGAATATTATATCTTATAATGAATCATAGAAATGAGATGCGATATCGCGTTTTATAATGCATTACAACTCTATTGCTACGATACGTAGACATCTGCAAACGCTATTTCCCAGCAAGGAAGTGTCGCATTTACGTTCATTTGAAGTGTATGTGAGGGATACATAACACTTCACAATGAATATTATATCTTATAATGAATCATAGAAATGAGATGCGGTATCGCGTTTTAAGAAGCCTTAGAATTCTATTGCTACGATACGTAGACATCTGCAAACGCTATTTCCTAGCAAGGAAGTGTCGCATTTACATTCTTTTGAAGTGAATACGAGGTATACATGAGACTTCGCAATGAATATTATATCTTATCATGAAACATAGAAATGAGATGCAGCATCTCGTTTTAAGAAGCATTAGTACTCTATTGCTTCGATACGTAGACTCCTGCAATCGCTATTTCCTACCAAGGAAGTGTCGCTTTTACAATCATATGAAGCATAGACGAGGAATACATAACACTTCGCAATGAATATTATATCTTATCATGAATCATAGAAACGAGATGCGATATCGCCTTTTTAAGAAGCATTCCAACTCTATTGCTACGATACGTAGATATCTGCAAACGCTATTTCCCAGCAAGGAAGTGTCGCACTTACATTCATGTGAAGTGTATTCGAGGAATACATAACACTTCGCAATGAATATTATATCTCATCATGAAACATAGAAATGAGATCGGATATAACGTTTTAAGAAGCATTACAACTCTATTGCTACGATACTTAGACATCTGCAAACGCTATTTCCTAGCAAGGAAGTGTCGCATTTACAATCATTTGAAGCATAGACGAGGAATACATAACACTTCGCAATGAATATTATATCTTATCATGAATCATAGAAATGAGATGCGATATCGCGTTTTAAGAAGCCTTAGAATTCTATTGCTACGATACTTAGACATCTGCATACGCTATTTCCTAGCAAGGAAGTGTCGCATTTACATTCATTTGAAGCGTAGACGAGGTATACATGAGACTTCGCAATGAATGTTATATCTTATCATGAGACATAGAAATGAGATGCGATATCGCGTTTTAAGAAGCATTACAACTCTATTGCTACGATACGTAGACATCTGCAAACGCTATTTCCTAGCAAGGAAGTGTCGCATTTACGTTCATTTGAAGTGTATGCGAGGAATACATAAAACTTCACAATGAATATTATATCTTATAATGAATCATAGAAATGAGATGCGATATCGCGTTCTATGAAGCATTACAACTCTATTGCTACGATACTTAGACATCTGCGAACGCTATTTCCTTGCAAGGAAGTGTCGCATTTACATTCATTTGAAGCGTAGACGAGGAATACATAGTACTTCGCAATGAATATTATATCTTATCATGAAACATAGAAATGAGATCGGATATCGCGTTTTAAGAAGCATTACAACTCTATTGCTACGATACGTAGACATCTGCAAACGCTATTTCCGAGAAAGGATGTGTCGCCTTTACATTCATTTGAAGCGTAGACGAGGAATACATAGTACTTCGCAATGAATATTATATCTCATCATGAATCATAGAAATGAGATGCGATATCGCGTTTCAAGAAGCGTTAGAACACTATTGCTACGATACATAGACATCTGCAAACGCTATTTCCTAGCAAGGAAGTGCCGCATTTACATTCATTTGAAGCGTAGACGAGGAATACATAGTACTTCGCAATGAATATTATATCTTATCATGACACAGAGAAATGAGATGCGGCACCTCGTTTTAAGAAGCATTACAACTCTATTGCTACGATACGTAGGCATCTGCAAACGCTATTTCCTAGCAAGGAAGTGTCGCATTTACATTCATTTGAACCGTAGACGAGGAATACAAAGCACTACGCAATGAATATTATATCCTATCATGAAACTTAGAAATGAGATGCGATATCGCGATTTAAGGAGCATTAGAACTCTATTGCTCCGATATGTAGACATCGGGAAACGCTATTTCCTAGCAAGGAAGTGTCGCATTTACATTCATTTGAAGCGTAGACGAGGAATAAATAACACTTCGCTATGAATATTATATCTTATCATGAATCATAGAAACGAGATGCGATATCGCGTTTTAAGAAGCATTACAACTCTAGTGCTACGATACGTAGACATCTGCAAACGCTATTTCCTAGCAAGGAAGTGTCGCATTTACATTCTTTTGAAGTGAATACGAGGCATACATGAGACTTCGCAATGAATATTATATCTTTTCAGTAAACATAGAAATGAGATGCGATATCGCGTTTTATGAAGCATTACAACTCTATTGCTACGATACTTAGACATCTGCAAACGCTATTTCCTAGCAAGGAAGTGTCGCATTTACAATCATTTGAAGCGTAGACGAGGAATACATAGTACTTAGCAATGAATATTATATTTTATCATGAAACATAGAAATGAGATCGGATATAACGTTTTAAGAAGCATTACAACTCTATTGCTACGATACTTAGACATCTGCAAACGCTATTTCCTAGCAAGGAAGTGTCGCATTTACAACCATTTGAAGCATAGACGAGGAATACATAACACTTCGCAATGAATATTATATCTTATCATGAATCATAGAAATGAGATGCTGCATCTCGTTTTAAGAAGCATTAGTACTCTATTGCTTCGATACGTAGACACCTGCAATCGCTATTTCCTAGCAAGGAAGTGTCGCATTTACAATCATATGAACCATAGACGAGGAATACATAACACTTCGCAATGAATATTATATCTTATCATGAATCATAGAAATGAGATGCGATATCGCGTTTTAAGAAGCTTTAGAATTCTATTTCTACGATACGTAGACATCTGCAAACGCTATTTCCCAGCAAGGAAGTGTCGCATTTACATTCATTTGATGTGTATTCGAGGAATACATAACACTTCGCAATGAATATTATATCTTATCATGAATCATAGAAATGAGATGCGATATCGCGTTTTATAAAGCATTACAACTCTATTGCTACGATACGTAGACATCTGCAAACGCTATTTCCCAGCAAGGAAGTGTCGCATTTACATTCATTTGAAGTGCATTCGAGGAATACATAACACTTCGCAATGAATATTATATCTTATAGTGAATCATAGAAATGAGATGCGATATCGCGTTTTAAGAAGCATTACAACTCTATTGCTACGATACGTAGATATCTGCAAACGCTATTTCCCAGCAAGGATGTGTCGCCTTTACATTCATTTGAAGCGTAGACGAGGAATACATAGTACTTCGCAATGAATATTATATCTTATCATGAATCACAGAAGTGAGATGCGATATCGCGTTTTAAGAAGCCTTAGAATTCTATTGCTACGATACTTAGACATCTGCATACGCTATTTCCTAGCAAGGAAGTGTCGCATTTACATTCATTTGAAGCGTAGATGAGGAATACATAGTACTTCGCAATGAATATTATATCTTATCATGAGACATAGAAATGAGATGCGATATCGCGTTTTAAGAAGCATTACAACTCTATTGCTACGATACGTAGACATCTGCAAACGCTATTTCCTAGCAAGGAAGTGTCGCATTTACGTTCATTTGAAGTGTATGCGAGGAATACATAACACTTCACAATGAATAATATATCTTATAATGAATCATAGAAATGAGATGCGATATCGCGTTTTAAGAAGCGTTACAACTCTATTGCTGCGATATGTAGACATCGGGAAACGCCATTTCCTAGCAAGGAAGTGTCGCGTTTACATTCATTTGAAGCATAGAGGAGGAGTTAATAACACTTCGCTTTGAATATTATATCCTATCATGAAACATAGAAATGAGATGCGATATCGCGTTTTAAGAAGCATTACAACTCTATTGCTACGATACTTAGACATCTGCAAACGCTATTTCCTAGCAAGGATGTGTCGCATTTACATTCATCTGAAGCGTAGACGAGGAATACATAGTACTTCGCAATGAATATTATATCTTATCATGACACAGAGAAATGAGATGCGGCACCTCGTTTCAAGAAGCATTACAACTCTATTGCTACGATACGTAGGCACCTGCAAACGCTATTTCCTAGCAAGGAAGTGTCGCATTTACATTCATTTGAACCGTAGACGAGGAATACAAAGCACTACGCAATGAATATTATATCCTATCATGAAACTTAGAAATGAGATGCGATATCGCGATTTAAGGAGCATTAGAACTCTATTGCTCTGATATGTAGACATCGGGAAACGCTATTTCCTAGCAAGGAAGTGTCGCATTTACATTCATTTGAAGCGTAGACGAGGAATAAATAACACTTCGCTATGAATATTATATCTTATCATGAATCATAGAAACGAGATGCGATATCGCGTTTTAAGAAGCATTACAACTCTAGTGCTACGATACGTAGACATCTGCAAACGCTATTTCCTAGCAAGGAAGTGTCGCATTTACATTCTTTTGAAGTGAATACGAGGCATACATGAGACTTCGCACTGAATATTATATCTTTTCAGTAAACATAGAAATGAGATGCGATTTCGCGTTTTATGAAGCATTACAACTCTATTGCTACGATACTTAGACATCTGCAAACGCTATTTCCTAGCATGGAAGTGTCGCATTTACATTCTTTTGAAGTGAATACGAGGTATACATGAGACTTCGCAATGAATATTATATCTTATCATGAAACATAGAAATGAGATGCAGCATCTCGTTTTAAGAAGCATTAGTACTCTATTGCTTCGATACGTAGACTCCTGCAATCGCTATTTCCTAGCAAGGAAGTGTCGCTTTTACAATCATATGAAGCATAGACGAGGAATACATAACACTTCGCAATGAATATTATATCTTAACATGAATCATAGAAATGAGATGCGATATCGCGTTTTAAGAAGCATTCCAACTCTATTGCTACGATACGTAGATATCTGCAAACGCTATTTCCCTGCAAGGAAGTGTCGCACTTACATTCATGTGAAGTGTATTCGAGGAATACATAACACTTCGCAATCAATATTATATCTTATCATGAATCATAGAAATGAGATGCGATATCGCGTTTTAAGAAGCCTTAGAATTCTATTGCTACGATACGTAGACATCTGCGTACGCTATTTCCTAGCAAGGAAGTGTCGCATTTACATTCATTTGAAGCGTAGACGAGGAATACATAGTACTTCGCAATGAATATTATATCTTATCATGAGACATAGAAATGAGATGCGATATCGCGTTTTAAGAAGCATTACAACTCTATTGCTACGATACGTAGACATCTGCAAACGCTATTTCCTAGCAAGGAAGTGTCGCATTTACGTTCATTTGAAGTGTATGCGAGGAATACATAACACTTCACAATGAATATTATATCTTATAATGAATCATAGAAATGAGATGCGATATCGCGTTTTAAGAAGCCTTAGAATTCTATTGCTACGATACGTAGACATCTGCAAACGCTATTTCCTAGCAAGGAAGTGTCGCATTTACATTCTTTTGAAGTGAATACGAGGTATACATGTGACTTCGCAATGAATATTATATCTTATCATGAAACATAGAAATGAGATGCAGCATCTCGTTTTAAGAAGCATTAGTACTCTATTGCTTCGATACGTAGACTCCTGCAATCGCTATTTCCTACCAAGGAAGTGTCGCTTTTACAATCATATGAAGCATAGACGAGGAATACATAACACTTCGCAATGAATATTATATCTTATCATGAATCATAGAAATGAGATGCGATATCGCCTTTTTAAGAAGCATTCCAACTCTATTGCTACGATACGTAGATATCTGCAAACGCTATTTCCCAGCAAGGAAGTGTCGCACTTACATTCATGTGAAGTGTATTCGAGGAATACATAACACTTCGCAATGAATATTATATCTCATCATGAAACATAGAAATGAGACCGGATATAACGTTTTAAGAAGCATTACAACTCTATTGCTACGATACTTAGACATCTGCAAACGCTATTTCCTAGCAAGGAAGTGTCGCATTTACAATCATTTGAAGCATAGACGAGGAATACATAACACTTCGCAATGAATATTATATCTTATCATGAATCATAGAAATGAGATGCGATATCGCGTTTTAAGAAGCCTTAGAATTCTATTGCTACGATACTTAGACATCTGCATACGCTATTTCCTAGCAAGGAAGTGTCGCATTTACATTCATTTGAAGCGTAGACGAGGTATACATGAGACTTCGCAATGAATATTATATCTTATCATGAGACATAGAAATGAGATGCGATATCGCGTTTTAAGAAGCATTACAACTCTATTGCTACGATACGTAGACATCTGCAGACGCTATTTCCTAGCAAGGAAGTGTCGCATTTACGTTCATTTGAAGTGTATGCGAGGAATACATAACACTTCACAATGAATATTATATCTTATAATGAATCATAGAAATGAGATGCGATATCGCGTTTTATAATGCATTACAACTCTATTGCTACGATACGTAGACATCTGCAAACGCTATTTCCCAGCAAGGAAGTGTCGCATTTACGTTCATTTGAAGTGTATGTGAGGGATACATAACACTTCACAATGAATATTATATCTTATAATGAATCATAGAAATGAGATGCGATATCGCGTTCTATGAAGCATTACAACTCTATTGCTACGATACTTAGACATCTGCGAACGCTATTTCCTTGCAAGGAAGTGTCGCATTTACATTCATTTGAAGCGTAGACGAGGAATACATAGTACTTCGCAATGAATATTATATCTTATCATGAAACATAGAAATGAGATCGGATATCGCGTTTTAAGAAGCATTACAACTCTATTGCTACGATACGTAGACATCTGCAAACGCTATTTCCGAGAAAGGATGTGTCGCCTTTACATTCATTTGAAGCGTAGACGAGGAATACATAGTACTTCGCAATGAATATTATATCTTATCATGAATCATAGAAATGAGATGCGATATCGCGTTTCAAGAAGCGTTAGAACACTATTGCTACGATACGTAGACATCTGCAAACGCTATTTCCTAGCAAGGAAGTGCCGCATTTACATTCATTTGAAGCGTAGACGAGGAATACATAGTACTTCGCAATGAATATTATATCTTATCATGACGCAGAGAAATGAGATGCGGCACCTCGTTTTAAGAAGCATTACAACTCTATTGCTACGATACGTAGGCATCTGCAAACGCTATTTCCTAGCAAGGAAGTGTCGCATTTACATTCATTTGAACCGTAGACGAGGAATACAAAGCACTACGCAATGAATATTATATCCTATCATGAAACTTAGAAATGAGATGCGATATCGCGATTTAAGGAGCATTACAACTCTATTGCTACGATACTTAGACATCTGCAAACGCTATTTCCTAGCAAGGAAGTGTCGCATTTACAATCATTTGAAGCGTAGACGAGGAATACATAGTACTTCGCAATGAATATTATATCTTATCATGAAACATAGAAATGAGATCGGATATAACGTTTTAAGAAGCATTACAACTCTATTGCTACGATACTTAGACATCTGCAAACGCTATTTCCTAGCAAGGAAGTGTCGCATTTACAATCATTTGAAGCATAGACGAGGAATACATAACACTTCGCAATGAATATTATATCTTATCATGAATCATAGAAATGAGATACGATATCGCGTTTTAAGAAGCCTTAGAATTCTATTGCTACGATACTTAGACATCTGCAAACGCTATTTCCTAGCAAGGAAGTGTCGCATTTACATTCTTTTGAAGTGAATACGAGGCATACATGAGACTTCGCAATGAATATTATATCTCTTCAATAAACATAGAAATGAGATGCGATATCGCGTTTTAAGAAGCATTACAACTCTATTGCTACGATACGTGGACATCTGCAAGCCCTATTTCCTAGCAAGGAAGTGTCGCATTTACATTCTTTTGAAGTGAATACGAGGAATACATAACACTTCACAATGAATATTAAATCTTATAATGAATCATAGAAATGAGATGCGATATCGCGTTTTAAGAAGCGTTAGAACACTATTGCTACGACACGTAGACACCTGCAAACGCTATTTCCTAGCAAGGAAGTGTCGCATTTACATTCATTTGAAGCGTAGACGAGGAATACATAGTACTTCGCAATGAATATTATATCTTATCATGAAACATAGAAATGAGATGCAGCATCTCGTTTTAAGAAGCATTAGAACTCTATTGCTCCGATATGTAGACATCGCGAAACGCTATTTCCTAGCAAGGAAGTGTCGCATTTACATTCATTTGAAGCATAGACGAGGAGTAAATAACACTTCGCTATGAATATTATATCCTATCATGAAACATAGAATTGAGATGCGTTATCGCGTTTTAAGAAGCCTTACCACTCTATTGCTACGATACGTAGACATCTGCAAACGCTATTTCCTAGCAAGGAAGTGTCGCATTTACATTCATTTGAAGCGTAGACGAGGAATACATAGTACTTCGCAATGAATATTATATCTTGTCATGAAACATAGAAATGAGATGCGATATCGCGATTTAAGGAGCATTAGAACACTATTGCTCCGATATGTAGACATCGGGAAACGCTATTTCCTAGCAAGGAAGTGTCGCATTTACATTCATTTGAAGCATAGACGAGGAGTAAATAACACTTCGCTATGAATATTATATCCTATCATGAAACATAGAAATGAGATGCGATATCGCGTTTTAAGCAGCATTACAACTCTATTGCTACGATACTTAGACATCTGCAAACGCTATTTCCTAGCAAGGAAGTGTCGCATTTACATTCACTTGAGGCGTAGACGAGGAATACATAGTACTTCGCAATGAAAATTATATCTTATCATAAAACACAGAAATGAGATGCGATATCGCGTTTTAAGAAGCTTTAGAACTCTATTGCTACGATACGTAGACATCTGCAAACGCTATTTCCTAGCAAGGAAGTGACGCATTTACATTCATTTGAAGCATAGACGAGGAATACATAACACTTCGCAATGAATATTATATCTTATCATGAATCATAGAAATGAGATGCGATACCGCGTTTTAAGAAGCTTTAGAATTCTATTGCTACGATACGTAGACATCTGCAAACGCTATTTCCTAGCAAGGAAGTGTCGCATTTACAATCATTTGAAGCATAGACGAGGAATACATAACACTTCGCAATGAATATTATATCTTATCATGAATCATAGAAATGAGATACGATATCGCGTTTTAAGAAGCCTTAGAATTCTATTGCTACGATACTTAGACATCTGCAAACGCTATTTCCTAGCAAGGAAGTGTCGCATTTACATTCTTTTGAAGTGAATACGAGGCATACATGAGACTTCGCAATGAATATTATATCTCTTCAATAAACATAGAAATGAGATGCGATATCGCGTTTTAAGAAGCATTACAACTCTATTGCTACGATACGTGGACATCTGCAAGCCCTATTTCCTAGCAAGGAAGTGTCGCATTTACATTCTTTTGAAGTGAATACGAGGAATACATAACACTTCACAATGAATATTATATCTTATAATGAATCATAGAAATGAGATGCGATATCGCGTTTTAAGAAGCGTTAGAACACTATTGCTACGATACGTAGACATCTGCAAACGCTATTTCCTAGCAAGGGAGTGTCGCATTTACATTCTTTTGAAGTGAATACGAGGTATACATGAGACTTCGCAATGAATATTATATCTTATAATGAATCATAGAAATGAGATGCGATATCGCGTTTTAAGAAGCGTTAGAACACTATTGCTACGATACGTAGACATCTGCAAACGCTATTTCCTAGCAAGGAAGTGTCGCATTTACATTCATTTGAAGCGTAGACGAGGAATACATAGTACTTCGCAATGAATATTATATCTTATCATGAAACATAGAAATGAGATGCAGCATCTCGTTTTAAGAAGCATTAGAACTCTATTGCTCCGATATGTAGACATCGGGAAACGCTATTTCCTAGCAAGGAAGTGTCGCATTTACATTCATTTGAAGCATAGACGAGGAGTAAATAACACTTCGCTATGAATATTATATCCTATCATGAAACATAGAAATGAGATGCGTTATCGCGTTTTAAGAAGCCTTACCACTCTATTGCTACGATACGTAGACATCTGCAAACGCTATTTCCTAGCAAGGAAGTGTCGCATTTACATTCATTTGAAGCGTAGACGAGGAATACATAGTACTTCGCAATGAATATTATATCTTGTCATGAAACATAGAAATGAGATGCGATATCGCGATTTAAGGAGCATTAGAACACTATTGCTCCGATATGTAGACATCGGGAAACGCTATTTCCTAGCAAGGAAGTGTCGCATTTACATTCATTTGAAGCATAGACGAGGAGTAAATAACACTTCGCTATGAATATTATATCCTATCATGAAACATAGAAATGAGATGCGATATCGCGTTTTAAGCAGCATTACAACTCTATTGCTACGATACTTAGACATCTGCAAACGCTATTTCCTAGCAAGGAAGTGTCGCATTTACATTCACTTGAGGCGTAGACGAGGAATACATAGTACTTCGCAATGAAAATTATATCTTATCATAAAACACAGAAATGAGATGCGATATCGCGTTTTAAGAAGCTTTAGAACTCTATTGCTACGATACGTAGACATCTGCAAACGCTATTTCCTAGCAAGGAAGTGACGCATTTACATTCATTTGAAGCATAGACGAGGAATACATAACACTTCGCAATGAATATTATATCTTATCATGAATCATAGAAATGAGATGCGATACCGCGTTTTAAGAAGCTTTAGAATTCTATTGCTACGATACGTAGACATCTGCAAACGCTATTTCCTAGCAAGGAAGTGTCGCATTTACATTCATTTGAAGCGTAGACGAGGAATACACAGTACATCGCAATGAATATTATATCTTATCATGAGACATAGAAATGAGATGCGATATCGCGTTTTAAGAAGCATTACAACTCTATTGCAACGATACGTAGACATCTGCAAACGCTATTTCCTAGCAAGGAAGTGTCGCATTTACGTTCATTTGAAGTGTATGCGAGGAATACATAACACTTCACAATGAATATTATATCTTATAATGAATCATAGAAATGAGATGCGATATCGCGTTTTAAGAAGCGTTAGAACACTATTGCTACGATACGTAGACATCTGCAAACGCTATTTCCTAGCAAGGAAGTGTCTCATTTACATTCTTTTGAAGTGAATACGAGGTATACATGAGACTTCGCAATGAATATTATATCTTATCATGAAACATAGAAATGAGATGCAGCATCTCGTTTTAAGAAGCATTAGTACTCTATTGCTTCGATACGTAGACTCCTGCAATCGCTATTTCCTAGCAAGGAAGTGTCGCTTTTACAATCATATGAAGCATAGACGAGGAATACATAGTACTTCGCAATGAATATTATATCTTGTCATGAAACATAGAAATGAGATGCGATATCGCGATTTAAGGAGCATTAGAACTCTATTGCTCCGATATGTAGACATCGGGAAACGCTATTTGCTAGCAAGGAAGTGTCGCATTTACAATCATTTGAAGCATAGACGAGGAGTAAATAACACTTCGCTATGAATATTATATCCTATCATGAAACATAGAAATGAGATGCGTTATCGCGTTTTAAGCAGCATTACAACTCTATTGCTACAATACTTAGACATCTGCAAACGCTATTTCCTAGCAAGGAAGTGTCGCATTTACATTCATTTGAAGCGTAGACGAGGAATACATAGTACTTCGCAATGAAAATTATATCTTATCATAAAACACAGCAATGAGATGCGATATCGCGTTTTAAGAAGCTTTAGAACTCTATTGCTACGATACGTACACATCTGCAAACGCTATTTCCTAGGAAGGAAGTGACGCATTTACATTCATTTGAAGCATAGACGAGGAATACATAACACTTCGCAATGAATACTATATCTTATCATGAATCATAGAAATGAGATGCGATATCGCGTTTTATGAAGCGTTAGAACACTATTGCTACGATACGTAGACATCTGCAAACGCTATTTCCTAGCAAAGAAGTGTCGCATTTACATTCTTTTGAAGTGAATACGAGGTATACATGAGACTTCGCAATGAATATTATATCTTATCATGAAACATAGAAATGAGATGCGATATCGCGTTTTAAGAAGCATTACAACTCTATTGCTACGATACGTAGACATCTGCAAACGCTATTTCCTAGCAAGGAAGTGTCGCATTTACGTTCATTTGAAGTGTATGCGAGGAATACATAACACTTCACAATGAATATTATATCTTATAATGAATCATAGAAATGAGATGCGATATCGCGTTTTAAGAAGCTTTAGAATTCTATTGCTACGATAGGTAGACATCTGCAAACGCTATTTCCTAGCAAGGAAGTGTCGCATTTACGTTCATTTGGAGTGTATGCGAGGAATACATAACACTTCACAATGAATATTATATCTTATATTGAATCATAGAAATGAGATGCGATATCGCGTTTTAAGAAGCGTTAGAACACTAATTGCTACGATACGTAGACATCTGCAAACGCTATTTCCTAGCAAAGAAGTGTCGCATTTACATTCTTTTGAAGTGAATACGAGGTATACATGAGACTTCGCAATGAATATTATATCTTATCATGAAACATAGACATGAGATGCGATATCGCGTTTTAAGAAGCATTACAACTCTATTGCTACGATACGTAGACATCTGCAAACGCTATTTCCTAGCAAGGAAGTGTCGCATTTACGTTCATTTGAAGTGTATGCGAGGAATACATAACACTTCACAATGAATATTATATCTTATATTGAATCATAGAAATGAGATGCGATATCGCGTTTTAAGAAGCGTTAGAACACTATTGCTACGATACGTAGACATCTGCAAACGCTATTTCCTAGCAAAGAAGTGTCGCATTTACATTCTTTTGAAGTGAATACGAGGTATACATGAGACTTCGCAATGAATATTATATCTTATCATGAAACATAGAAATGAGATGCAGCATCTCGTTTTAAGAAGCATTAGTACTCTATTGCTTCGATACGTAGACTCCTGCAATCGCTATTTCCTAGCAAGGAAGAGTCGCTTTTACAATCATATGAAGCATAGACGAGGAACACATAACACTTCGCAATGAATATTATATCATATCATGAATCATAGAAATGAGATGATATATCGCGTTTTAAGAAGCGTTAGAACACTATTGCTACGATACGTAGACATCTGCAAACGCTATTTCCTAGCAAGGAAGTGTCGCATTCACATTCTTTTGAAGTGAATACGAGGTATATATGAGACTTCGCAATGAATATTATATCTTGTCATGAAACATAGAAATGAGATGCGATATCGCGATTTAAGGAGCATTAGAACTCTATTGCTCCGATATGTAGACATCGGGAAACGCTATTTCCTAGCAAGGAAGTGTCGCATTTGCATTCATTTGAAGCATAGACGAGGAGTAAATAACACTTCGCTATGAATATTATATCCTATCATGAAACATAGAAATGAGATGCGATATCGCGTTTTAAGCAGCATTACAACTCTATTGCTACGATACCTAGACAACTGCAAACGCTATTTCCTAGCAAGGAAGTGTCGCATTTACATTCATTTGAAGCGTAGACGAGGAATACATAGTACTTCGCAATGAAAATTATATCATATCATGAATCATAGAAATGAGATGCGATATCGCGTTTTAAGAAGCATTACAACTCTATTGCTACGATACGTAGATATCTGCAAACGCTATTTCCTAGCAAGGAAGTGTCGCATTTACATTCATATGAAGCGTAGACGAGGAATACATAGTACTTCACAAAGAATATTATATCTTATAATGTATCATAGAAATGAGATGCGATACCGCGTTTTAAGAAGCATTACAACTCTATTGCTACGATACGTGGACATCTGCAAACGCTATTTCCTAGCAAGGAAGTGTCGCATTTACATTCATTTGAAGCGTAGACGAGGAATACATAGTACTTCGCAATGAATATTATATCTTATCATGAAACATAGAAATGTGATGCGGCATCTCGTTTTAAGAAGCATTAGTACTCTATTGCTTCGATAAGTAGACACCTGCAATCGCTATTTCCTAGGAAGGAAGTGACGCATTTACATTCATTTGAAGCATAGACGAGGAATACATAACACTTCGCACTGAATATTATATCTTATCATGAATCATAGAAATGAGATGCGATATCGCGCTTTAAGAAGCTTTAGAATTCTATTGCTACGATAGGTAGACATCTGCAAACGCTATTTCCTAGCAAGGAAGTGTCGCATTTACGTTCATTTGGAGTGTATGCGAGGAATACATAACACTTCACAATGAATATTATATCATATCATGAATCATAGAAATGAGATGCGATATCGTGTTTTAAGAAGCTTTAGAATTCTATTGCTACGATACGTAGACATCTGCAAACGCTATTTCCTAGCAAGGAAGTGTCGCATTTACAATCATTTAAAGCGTAGACGAGGTACACATAACACTTCGCAATGAATATTATATCATATCATGAATCATAGAAATGAGATGCGATATCGCGTTTTAAGAAGCGTTAGAACACTATTGCTACGATACGTAGACATCTGCAAACGCTATTTCCTAGCAAGGAAGTGTCGCATTCACATTCTTTTGAGGTGAATACGAGGTATATATGAGACTTCGCAATGAATATTATATCTTGTCATGAAACATAGAAATGAGATGCGATATCGCGATTTAAGGAGCATTAGAACTCTATTGCTCCGATATGTAGACATCGGGAAACGCTATTTCCTAGCAACGAAGTGTCGCATTTGCATTCATTTGAAGCATAGACGAGGAGTAAATAACACTTCGCTATGAATATTATATCCTATCATGAAACATAGAAATGAGATGCGATATCGCGTTTTAAGCAGCATTACAACTCTATTGCTACGATACTTAGACAACTGCAAACGCTATTTCCTAGCAAGGAAGTGTCGCATTTACATTCATATGAAGCGTAGACGAGGAATACATAGTACTTCACAAAGAATATTATATCTTATAATGAATCATAGAAATGAGATGCGATACCGCGTTTTAAGAAGCATTACAACTCTATTGCTACGATACGTGGACATCTGCAAGCCCTATTTCCTAGCAAGGAATTGACGCATTTACATTCATTTGAAGCGTAGACGAGGAATACATAGTACTTCGCAATGAATATTATATCTTATCATGAAACATAGAAATATGATGCGGCATCTCGTTTTAAGAAGCATTAGTACTCTATTGCTTCGATAAGTAGACACCTGCAATCGCTATTTCCTAGCAAGGAAGTGTCGCATTTACAATCATATGAAGCATAGACGAGGAATACATAACACTTCGCAATGAATATTATATCTTATCATGAATCACAGAAATGAGATGCGATATCGCGTTTTAAGAAGCATTACAACTCTATTGCTACGATACGTGGACATCTGCAAGCCCTATTTCCTAGCAAGGAATTGACGCATTTACATTAATGTGAAGCGTAGACGTGGAATACATAGTACTTCGCAATGAATATTATATCTTATCAAGAATCATAGAAATGAGATGCGATATCGCGTTTTAAGAAACGTTACAACTCTAGTGCTACGATACGTAGACATCTGCAAACGCTATTTCCTAGCAAGGAAGTGTCGCATTTACATTCTTTTGAAGTGAATACGAGGCATACATGAGACTTCGCAATGAATATTATATCTTTTCAATAAACATAGAAATGAGATGCGATATCGCGTTTTATGAAGCATTACAACTCTATTGCTACGATACTTAGACATCTGCAAACGCTATTTCCTAGCACGGAAGTGTCGCATTTACATTCATTTGAAGCGTAGACGAGGAATACATAGTACTTCGCAATGAATATTATATCTTATCATGAAACATAGAAATGAGATGCAGCATCTCGTTTTAAGAAGCATTAGTACTCTATTGCTTCGATACGTAGACTCCTGCAATCGCTATTTCCTAGCAAGGAAGAGTCGCTTTTACAATCATATGAAGCATAGACGAGGAACACATAACACTTCGCAATGAATATTATATCATATCATGAATCATAGAAATGAGATGCGACATCGTGTTTTAAGAAGCTTTAGAATTCTATTGCTACGATTCGTAGACATCTGCAAACGCTATTTCCTAGCAAGGAAGTGTCGCATTTACATTCATTTGAAGTGTATTCGAGGAATACATAACACTTCACAATGAATATTATATCTTATCATGAATCATAGAAATGAGATGCGGTATCGCGTTTTAAGAAGCCTTACCACTCTATTGCTACGATACGTAGACATCTGCAAACGCTATTTCCTAGCAAGGAAGTGTCGCATTTACATTCTTTTGAAGTGAATACGAGGTATACATGAGACTTCGCAATGAATATTATATCTTATCATGAAACATAGAAATGAGATGCAGCATCCCGTTTTAAGAAGCATTAGTACTCTAATGCTTCGATACGTAGACTTTTGCAATCGCTATTTCCTAGCAAGGAAGTGTCGCTTTTACAATCATATGAAGCATAGACGAGGTACACATAACACTTCGCAATGAATATTATATCATATCATGAATCATAGAAATGAGATGCGATATCGTGTTTTAAGAAGCTTTAGAATTCTATTGCTACGATACGTAGACATCTGCAAACGCTATTTCCTAGCAAGGAAGTGTCGCATTTACAATCATTTAAAGCGTAGACGAGGTACACATAACACTTCGCTATGAATATTATATCCTATCATGAAACATAGAAATGAGATGCGATATCGCGTTTTAAGAAGCATTACAACTCTATTGCTACGATACGTAGATATCTGCAAACGCTATTTCCTAGCAAGGAAGTGTCGCATTTACATTCATATGAAGCGTAGACGAGGAATACATAGTACTTCACAAAGAATATTATATCTTATAATGAATCATAGAAATGAGATGCGATACCGCGTTTTAAGAAGCATTACAACTCTATTGCTACGATACGTGGACATCTGCAAGCCCTATTTCCTAGCAAGGAATTGACGCATTTACATTCATTTGAAGCGTAGACGAGGAATACATAGTACTTCGCAATGAATATTATATCTTATCATGAAACATAGAAATGTGATGCGGCATCTCGTTTTAAGAAGCATTAGTACTCTATTGCTTCGATAAGTAGACACCTGCAATCGCTATTTCCTAGCAAGGAAGTGTCGCATTTACAATCATATGAAGCATAGACGAGGAATACATAACACTTCGCAATGAATATTATATCTTATGAGACATAGAAATGAGATGCGATATCGCGTTTTAAGAAGCATTACAACTCTATTGCTACGATACGTAGAC
The DNA here is from genome assembly GCF_050948175.1 of Xylocopa sonorina. NCBI lineage: Eukaryota > Metazoa > Arthropoda > Insecta > Hymenoptera > Apidae > Xylocopa > Xylocopa sonorina. The sequence continues at coordinate 986,930 of NW_027490167.1, forward strand.
ATCTGCAAACGCTATTTCCTAGCAAGGAAGTGTCGCATTTACATTCTTTTGAAGTGAATACGAGGCATACATGAGACTTCGCAATGAATATTATATCTTTTCAATAAACATAGAAATGAGATGCGATATCGCGTTTTATGAAGCATTACAACTCTATTGCTACGATACTTAGACATCTGCAAACGCTATTTCCTAGCACGGAAGTGTCGCATTTACATACATTTGAAGTGTATTCGAGGAATACATAACACTTCGCAATGAATGTTATATCTTATCATGAATCATAGAAATGAGATGCGATATCGCGTTTTAAGAAGCCTTACCACTCTATTGCGTCGATACGTAGAAATCTGCAAACGCTATTTCCTAGCAAGGAAGTGTCGCATTTACATTCATTTGAAGCGTAGACGAGGAATACATAGTACTTCGCAATGAATATTATATCTTATCATGAAACATAGAAATGAGATGCAGCATCTCGTTTTAAGAAGCATTAGTACTCTATTGCTTCGATACGTAGACTCCAGCAATCGCTATTTCCTAGCAAGGAAGTGTCGCTTTTACAATCATATGAAGCATAGACGAGGAATACATAACACTTCGCAATGAATATGATATCTTATCATGAATCATAGAAATGAGATGCGATATCGCGTTTTAAGAAGCCTTAGAATTCTATTGCTACGATACTTAGACATCTGCATACGCTATTTCCTAGCAAGGAAGTGTCGCATTTACATTCATTTGAAGCGCAGACGCGGAATACATAGTACTTCGCAATGAATATTATATCTTATCATGAGACATAGAAATGAGATCGGATATAACGTTTTAAGAAGCATTACAACTCTATTGCTACGATACGTAGACATCTGCAAGCGCTATTTCCTGGCAAGGAAGTGTCGCATTTACATTCATTTGAAGCGTAGACGAGGAATACATAGTACTTCGCAATGAATATTATATCTTATCATGAGACATAGAAATGAGATGCGATATCGCGTTTTAAGAAGCCTTAGAATTCTATTGCTACGATACTTAGACATCTGCATACGCTATTTCCTAGCAAGGAAGTGTCGCATTTACATTCATTTGAAGCGCAGACGCGGAATACATAGTACTTCGCAATGAATATTATATCTTATGAGACATAGAAATGAGATGCGATATCGCGTTTTAAGAAGCATTACAACTCTATTGCTACGATACGTAGACATCTGCAAACGCTATTTCCTAGCAAGGAAGTGTCGCATTTACGTTCATTTGAAGTGTATGCGAGGAATACATTACACTTCACAATGAATATTATATCTTATAATGAATCATAGAAATGAGATGCGATATCGCGTTTTAAGAAGCGTTAGAACACTATTGCTACGATACGTAGACATCTGCAAACGCTATTTCCTAGCAAGGAAGTGTCGCATTTACATTCTTTCGAAGTGAATACGAGGTGTACATAGTACTTCGCAATGAATATTATATCTTATCATGAGACATAGAAATGAGATCGGATATAACGTTTTAAGAAGCATTACAACTCTATTGCTACGATACGTAGACATCTGCAAGCGCTATTTCCTGGCAAGGAAGTGTCGCATTTACATTCATTTGAAGCGTAGACGAGGAATACATAGTACTTCGCAATGAATATTATATCTTATCGTGAGACATAGAAATGAGATGCGATATCGCGTTTTAAGAAGCATTACAACTCTATTGCTACGATACGTAGATATCTGCAAACGTTTTTTCCTAGCAAGGAATTGTCGCATTTACTTTCAGTTGTAGTGTATGCGAGGAATACATAACACTTCGCAATGAATATTATATCTTATAGTGAATCATAGAAATGATATGCGATATCGCGTTTTAAGAAGCGTTAGAACACTATTGCTACGATACGTAGACATCTGCAAACGCTATTTCCTAGCAAGGAAGTGTCGCATTTACATTCTTCTGAAGTGAGTACGAGGTATACATGAGACTTCGCAATGAATATTATATCTTGTCATGAAACATAGAAATGAGATGCGATATCGCGATTTAAGGAGCATTAGAACTCTATTGCTCCGATATGTAGACATCGGGAAACGCTATTTCCTAGCAAGGAAGTGTCGCATTTGCATTCATTTGAAGCATAGACGAGGAGTAAATAATACTTCGCTATGAATATTATATCCTATCATGAAACATAGAAATGAGATTGGATATAACGTTTTAAGAAGCATTACAACTCTATCGCTACGATACGTAGACATCTGCAAGCGCTATTTCCTGGCAAGGAAGTGTCGCATTTACAATAATTTGAAGCGTAGACGAGGAATACATAGTACTTCGCAATGAATATTATATCTTATCATGAGACATAGAAATGAGATGCGATATCGCGTTTTAAGAAGCATTACAACTCTATTGCTACGATACGTAGACATCTGCAAGCGCTATTTCCTGGCGAGGAAGTGTCGCATTTACATTCATTTGAAGCGTAGACGAGGAATACATAGTACTTCGCAATGAATATTATATCTTATCATGAAACATAGAAATGAGATGCAGCATCTCGTTTTAAGAAGCATTAGTACTCTATTGCTTCGATACGTAGACTCCTGCAATCGCTATTTCCTAGCAAGGAATTGACGCATTTACATTAATGTGAAGCGTAGACGTGGAATACATAGTACTTCGCAATGAATATTATATCTTATCATGAATCATAGAAATGAGATGCGATATCGCGTTTTAAGAAACGTTACAACTCTAGTGCTACGATACGTAGACATCTGCAAACGCTATTTCCTAGCAAGGAAGTGTCGCATTTACATTCTTTTGAAGTGAATACGAGGCATACATGAGACTTCGCAATGAATATTATATCTTTTCAATAAACATAGAAATGAGATGCGATATCGCGTTTTATGAAGCATTACAACTCTATTGCTACGATACTTAGACATCTGCAAACGCTATTTCCTAGCACGGAAGTGTCGCATTTACATACATTTGAAGTGTATTCGAGGAATACATAACACTTCGCAATGAATGTTATATCTTATCATGAATCATAGAAATGAGATGCGATATCGCGTTTTAAGAAGCCTTACCACTCTATTGCGTCGATACGTAGACATCTGCAAACGCTATTTCCTAGCAAGGAAGTGTCGCATTTACATTCATTTGAAGCGTAGACGAGGAATACATAGTACTTCGCAATGAATATTATATCTTATCATGAAACATAGAAATGAGATGCAGCATCTCGTTTTAAGAAGCATTAGTACTCTATTGCTTCGATACGTAGACTCCTGCAATCGCTATTTCCTAGCAAGGAAGTGTCGCTTTTACAATCATATGAAGCATAGACAAGGAATACATAACACTTCGCAATGAATATTATATCTTATCATGAATCATAGAAATGAGATGCGATATCGCGTCTTAAGAAACGTTACAACTCTAGTGCTACGATACGTAGACATCTGCAATCGCTATTTCCTAGCAAGGAAGTGTCGCATTTACATTCTTTTGAAGTGAATACGAGGCATACATGAGACTTCGCAATGAATATTATATCGTTTCAATAAACATAGAAATGAGATGCGATATCGCGTTTTATGAAGCATTACAACTCTATTGCTACGATACTTAGACATCTGCAAACGCTATTTCCTAGCACGGAAGTGTCGCATTTACATACATTTGAAGTGTATTCGAGGAATACATAACACTTCGCAATGAATGTTATATCTTATCATGAATCATAGAAATGAGATGCGATATCGCGTTTTAAGAAGCCTTACCACTCTATTGCGTCGATACGTAGACATCTGCAAACGCTATTTCCTAGCAAGGAAGTGTCGCATTTACATTCATTTGAAGCGTAGACGAGGAATACATAGTACTTCGCAATGAATATTATATCTTATCATGAAACATAGAAATGAGATGCAGCATCTCGTTTTAAGAAGCATTAGTACTCTATTGCTTCGATACGTAGACTCCAGCAATCGCTATTTCCTAGCAAGGAAGTGTCGCTTTTACAATCATATGAAGCATAGACGAGGAATACATAACACTTCGCAATGAATATGATATCTTATCATGAATCATAGAAATGAGATGCGATATCGCGTTTTAAGAAGCCTTAGAATTCTATTGCTACGATACTTAGACATCTGCATACGCTATTTCCTAGCAAGGAAGTGTCGCATTTACATTCATTTGAAGCGCAGACGCGGAATACATAGTACTTCGCAATGAATATTATATCTTATCATGAGACATAGAAATGAGATCGGATATAACGTTTTAAGAAGCATTACAACTCTATTGCTACGATACGTAGACATCTGCAAGCGCTATTTCCTGGCAAGGAAGTGTCGCATTTACATTCATTTGAAGCGTAGACGAGGAATACATAGTACTTCGCAATGAATATTATATCTTATCATGAGACATAGAAATGAGATGCGATATCGCGTTTTAAGAAGCCTTAGAATTCTATTGCTACGATACTTAGACATCTGCATACGCTATTTCCTAGCAAGGAAGTGTCGCATTTACATTCATTTGAAGCGCAGACGCGGAATACATAGTACTTCGCAATGAATATTATATCTTATCATGAGACATAGAAATGAGATGCGATATCGCGTTTTAAGAAGCATTACAACTCTATTGCTACGATACGTAGACATCTGCAAACGCTATTTCCTAGCAAGGAAGTGTCGCATTTACGTTCATTTGAAGTGTATGCGAGGAATACATTACACTTCACAATGAATATTATATCTTATAATGAATCATAGAAATGAGATGCGATATCGCGTTTTAAGAAGCGTTAGAACACTATTGCTACGATACGTAGACATCTGCAAACGCTATTTCCTAGCAAGGAAGTGTCGCATTTACATTCTTTCGAAGTGAATACGAGGTATACATAGTACTTCGCAATGAATATTTAATCTTATCATGAGACATAGAAATGAGATCGGATATAACGTTTTAAGAAGCATTACAACTCTATTGCTACGATACGTAGACATCTGCAAGCGCTATTTCCTGGCAAGGAAGTGTCGCATTTACATTCATTTGAAGCGTAGACGAGGAATACATAGTACTTCGCAATGAATATTATATCTTATCGTGAGACATAGAAATGAGATGTGATATCGCGTTTTAAGAAGCATTACAACTCTATTGCTACGATACGTAGATATCTGCAAACGTTTTTTCCTAGCAAGGAATTGTCGCATTTACTTTCAGTTGTAGTGTATGCGAGGAATACATAACACTTCGCAATGAATATTATATCTTATAGTGAATCATAGAAATGATATGCGATATCGCGTTTTAAGAAGCGTTAGAACACTATTGCTACGACACGTAGACATCTGCAAACGCTATTTCCTAGCAAGGAAGTGTCGCATTTACATTCTTCTGAAGTGAGTACGAGGTATACATGAGACTTCGCAATGAATATTATATCTTGTCATGAAACATAGAAATGAGATGCGATATCGCGATTTAAGGAGCATTAGAACTCTATTGCTCCGATATGTAGACATCGGGAAACGCTATTTCCTAGCAAGGAAGTGTCGCATTTGCATTCATTTGAAGCATAGACGAGGAGTAAATAACACTTCGCTATGAATATTATATCCTATCATGAAACATAGAAATGAGATGCGATATCGCGTTTTAAGCAGCCTTACAACACTATTGCTACGATACGTAGATATCTGCAAACGTTATTTCCTAGCAAGGAATTGTCGCATTTACTTTTATTTGAAGTGTATGCGAGGAATACATAACACTTCACAATGAATATTATATCTTATCATGAAACATAGAAATGAGACGCAGCATCTCGTTTTAAGAAGCATTAGTACTCTATTGCTTCGATACGTAGACTCCAGCAATCGCTATTTCCTAGCAAGGAAGTGTCGCTTTTACAATCATATGAAGCATAGACGAGGAATACATAACACTTCGCAATGAATATTATATCTTATCATGAATCATAGAAATGAGATGCGATATCGCGTTTTAAGAAGCCTTAGAATTCTATTGCTACGATACTTAGACATCTGCATACGCTATTTCCTAGCAAGGAAGTGTCGCATTTACATTCATTTGAAGCGCAGACGCGGAATACATAGTACTTCGCAATGAATATTATATCTTATCATGAGACATAGAATTGAGATTGGATATAACGTTTTAAGAAGCATTACAACTCTATCGCTACGATACGTAGACATCTGCAAGCGCTATTTCCTGGCAAGGAAGTGTCGCATTTACAATAATTTGAAGCGTAGACGAGGAATACATAGTACTTCGCAATGAATATTATATCTTATCATGAGACATAGAAATGAGATGCGATATCGCGTTTTAAGAAGCATTACAACTCTATTGCTACGATACGTAGACATCTGCAAGCGCTATTTCCTGGCAAGGAAGTGTCGCATTTACATTCATTTGAAGCGTAGACGAGGAATACATAGTACTTCGCAATGAATATTATATCTTATCATGAAACATAGAAATGAGATGCAGCATCTCGTTTTAAGAAGCATTAGTACTCTATTGCTTCGATACGTAGACTCCTGCAATCGCTATTTCCTAGCAAGGAAGTGTCGCTTTTACAATCATATGAAGCATAGACGAGGAATACATAACACTTCGCAATGAATATTATATCTTATCATGAATCATAGAAATGAGATGCGATATCGCGTTTTAAGAAGCCTTAGAATTCCAATGCTACGATACTTAGACATCTGCATACGCTATTTCCTAGCAAGGAAGTGTCGCATTTACATTCATTTGAAGCGCAGACGCGGAATACATAGTACTTCGCAATGAATATTATATCTTATCATGAGACATAGAAATGAGATGCGATATCGCGTTTTAAGAAGCATTACAACTCTATTGCTACGATACCTAGATATCTGCAAACGTTATTTCCTAGCAAGGAAGTGTCGCATTTACAATCTTTTGAAGTGAATACGAGGCATACATGAGACTTCGCAATGAATATTATATCTTTTCTGTAAACATAGAAATGAGATGCGATATCGCGTTTTAAGAAGCGTTAGAACACTATTGCTACGATACGTAGACATCTGCAAACGCTATTTCCTAGCAAGGAAGTGTCGCATTTACATTCATTTGAAGCGTAGACGAGGAATACATAGTACTTCGCAATGAATATTATATCTTGTCATGAAACATAGAAATGAGATGCGATATCGCGATTTAAGGAGCATTAGAACTCTATTGCTCCGATATGTAGACATCGGGAAACGCTATTTCCTAGCAAGGAAGTGTCGCATTTGCATTCATTTGAAGCATAGACGAGGAGTAAATAACACTTCGCTATGAATATTATATCCTATCATGAAACATAGAAATGAGATGCGATATCGCGTTTTAAGCAGCATTACAACACTATTGCTACGATACGTAGATATCTGCAATCGTTATTTCCTAGCAAGGAATTGTCGCATTTACTTTTATTTGAAGTGTATGCGAGGAATACATAACACTTCACAATGAATATTATATCTTATAATGAATCATAGAAATGAGATGCGATATCGCGTTTTAAGAAGCGTTAGAACACTATTGCTACGATACGTAGACATCTGCAAACGCTATTTCCTAGCAAGGGAGTGTCGCATTTACATTCTTTTGAAGTGAATACGAGGTATACATGAGACTTCGCAACGAATATTATATCTTATCATGAAACATAGAAATGAGATGCAGCATCTCGTTTTAAGAATCATTAGTACTCTATTGCTTCGATACGTAGACCCCTGCAATCGCTATTTCCTAGCAAGTAAGTGTCGCTTTTACAATCATATGAAGCATAGACAAGGAATACATAACACTTCGCAATGAATATTATATCTTATCATGAATCATAGAAATGAGATGCGATATCGCGTCTTAAGAAACGTTACAACTCTAGTGCTACGATACGTAGACATCTGCAATCGCTATTTCCTAGCAAGGAAGTGTCGCATTTACATTCTTTTGAAGTGAATACGAGGCATACATGAGACTTCGCAATGAATATTATATCTTTTCAATAAACATAGAAATGAGATGCGATATCGCGTTTTATGAAGCATTACAACTCTATTGCTACGATACTTAGACATCTGCAAACGCTATTTCCCAGCACGGAAGTGTCGCATTTACATACATTTGAAGTGTATTCGAGGAATACATAACACTTCGCAATGAATGTTATATCTTATCATGAATCATAGAAATGAGATGCGATATCGCGTTTTAAGAAGCCTTACCACTCTATTGCGTCGATACGTAGACATCTGCAAACGCTATTTCCTAGCAAGGAAGTGTCGCATTTACATTCATTTGAAGCGTAGACGAGGAATACATAGTACTTCGCAATGAATATTATATCTTATCATGAAACATAGAAATGAGATGCAGCATCTCGATTTAAGAAGCATTAGTACTCTATTGCTTCGATACGTAGACTCCAGCAATCGCTATTTCCTAGCAAGGAAGTGTCGCTTTTGCAATCTTATGAAGCATAGACGAGGAATACATAACACTTCGCAATGAATATGATATCTTATCATGAATCATAGAAATGAGATGCGATATCGCGTTTTAAGAAGCCTTAGAATTCTATTGCTACGATACTTAGACATCTGCATACGCTATTTCCTAGCAAGGAAGTGTCGCATTTACATTCATTTGAAGCGCAGACGCGGAATACATAGTACTTCGCAATGAATATTATATCTTATCATGAGACATAGAAATGAGATCGGATATAACGTTTTAAGAAGCATTACAACTCTATTGCTACGATACGTAGACATCTGCAAGCGCTATTTCCTGGCAAGGAAGTGTCGCATTTACATTCATTTGAAGCGTAGACGAGGAATACATAGTACTTCGCAATGAATATTATATCTTATCATGAGACATAGAAATGAGATGCGATATCGCGTTTTAAGAAGCCTTAGAATTCTATTGCTACGATACTTAGACATCTGCATACGCTATTTCCTAGCAAGGAAGTGTCGCATTTACATTCATTTGAAGCGCAGACGCGGAATACATAGTACTTCGCAATGAATATTATATCTTATCATGAGACATAGAAATGAGATGCGATATCGCGTTTTAAGAAGCATTACAACTCTATTGCTACGATACGTAGACATCTGCAAACGCTATTTCCTAGCAAGGAAGTGTCGCATTTACGTTCATTTGAAGTGTATGCGAGGAATACATTACACTTCACAATGAATATTATATCTTATAATGAATCATAGAAATGAGATGCGATATCGCGTTTTAAGAAGCGTTAGAACACTATTGCTACGATACGTAGACATCTGCAAACGCTATTTCCTAGCAAGGAAGTGTCGCATTTACATTCTTTCGAAGTGAATACGAGGTATACATAGTACTTCGCAATGAATATTATATCTTATCATGAGACATAGAAATGAGATCGGATATAACGTTTTAAGAAGCATTACAACTCTATTGCTACGATACGTAGACATCTGCAAGCGCTATTTCCTGGCAAGGAAGTGTCGCTTTTACAATCATATGAAGCATAGACGAGGAATACATTACACTTCGCAATGAATATTATATCTTATCGTGAGACATAGAAATGAGATGCGATATCGCGTTTTAAGAAGCATTACAACTCTATTGCTACGATACTTAGACATCTGCATACGCTATTTCCTAGCAAGGAAGTGTCGCATTTACATTCATTTGAAGCGCAGACGCGGAATACATAGTACGTCGCAATGAATATTATATCTTATCATGAGACATGGAAATGAGATTGGATATAACGTTTTAAGAAGCATTACAACTCTATCGCTACGATACGTAGACATCTGCAAGCGCTATTTCCTGGCAAGGAAGTGTCGCATTTACAATAATTTGAAGCGTAGACGAGGAATACATAGTACTTCGCAATGAATATTATATCTTATCATGAGACATAGAAATGAGATGCGATATCGCGTTTTAAGAAGCATTACAACTCTATTGCTACGATACGTAGACATCTGAAAGCGCTATTTCCTGGCAAGGAAGTGTCGCATTTACATTCATTTGAAGCGTAGACGAGGAATACATAGTACTTCGCAATGAATATTATATCTTATCATGAAACATAGAAATGAGATGCAGCATCTCGTTTTAAGAAGCATTAGTACTCTATTGCTTCGATACGTAGACTCCTGCAATCGCTATTTCCTAGCAAGGAAGTGTCGCTTTTACAATCATATGAAGCATAGACGAGGAATACATAACACTTCGCAATGAATATTATATCTTATCATGAGACATAGAAATGAGATGCGATATCGCGTTTTAAGAAGCATTACAACTCTATTGCTACGATACGTAGACATCTGCAAGTGCTATTTCCTGGCAAGGAAGTGTCGCATTTACAATCATTTGAAGCGTAGACGACGAATACATAGTGTCACGTCCCGAGGTGCGTTTGCGCTCGATCCGATGGCACGATTCGTAGCCTTTCCCGAAAAACCTACGCGAATTGCGCTGGGGCCGGGTTCGTTGGCGGTCGGAACTCGATCTAACCAAAATTACGCCTAACACTTACCTTTCGACGTCTTCTTAATACTGTTTCGCCTCTCGTTCCAGGTATCTGTGGCGCCGTGGATCCGTGACCGGAATAGCAGCGGCGTACGGCTGGATCGGCGGAGCGTCGACGGGAATGAGTCTCCAGGCAGGCGAGCTACGGCTGGAGGAAACTGGCGCTGGAACCGGGCGATCCTGGATTCGAATTGGACGTACGGCTGCGAAGACCTCCTTCGCAGGAACGGAAACAGCGTTGCAGACGTATGGATGTCCGGAAGTACAACTCGCGTATTCGCGAATGAGACGGCGTAGATATTCTTTCCTACCCGCGCGTCGTGTACGCCTTTTCGGAGGCTCGGGATTCATCAAAGGCGCTTGCACTAGGACGGAATACGGCTCGGCCAAGCGATGGTGCGCTCTGGCTTACCGAGGTCGATCCTTGTTCAAGATACCTTGGATACGATAGGAATGCAGCGAGAGCAGTCGAGCGTTGGTGCGCTCAAAGACTGTCCAGCGTACAGAGCTGTCGCAGATGAATCGTGTGAATTGAATAAGAATCGCGAGCGTACACGTGGAATAGAATTTAAGGAACTTGTATTCGAATAAAGAGACTTGGATTTGGTAAAACAAGAGTATATTCTATAATATAACTATCCTACTACACTTTACTAAGTCTAAGTTATCAACTAACGATATAATATGAAATGGAAATAGTAATAAGTTATAATAAGGACTCCGCTAAGGGAGATGCGATAGAGTCGGCTGCATGAGAGCTGATAGCTCGTGGCAGGGGAGCGTATTGCTCGGAGGTTGAGATTAGAACCGTCTCGGAGATCGGACTCGAAGGAACTCCTCTCTCGGTCGCGCGTCCGCGACCTCCTCGGGTTGCGTGGCGCGCGAGTCGCTGGGCCCCGTGAGTGGGGCGTACGATCGGAGTGGGGCGGCCACTCGGAGTGGGGTGCGGCTCGCGTTCAGCGTGAGCCGCGAGCGTCGAGTGCGCGCGGGCGCGCATCGCAGCTTATATTCTATACGACTTAGAAATTATGATTGTACAAATATCTGCTTATATTTAGGTGTGTGTTGGGTTGTGTATGTACATGATTCGTGTAGAGTGCTTAATCTAGAATCGCGTGTATGAAAAGTAAGCGTACGGTTGTGTGATCGCAGGTGATCGGGATTCGTACGCGGGGAGGTATTCCTCATCCTCGTAGCGTTGTCTCCTCGTCTCGGGGCGTCGAATCGTCGTGCGGCCCGTGTACGGGGGATGCTGATACAGGTGCTGGCGGGAGAGCGGTGTCCCGGTTGCGGATGCTGCGGATGCTGGTTGGCGCCAGAGGGTGGCAGGCGGTGCGCCTGACGTCACACCACCCCCCTTGGAAAAAGAATCTCGGCAATGCCGAGATCTCTTGTCTGTGGAGCGTGTGTCGGACTGCTGGGCCCGTTTCGTGGTTCCACTGGTTGACTGTCGCAGGGGTTGGAGGCTCTCTCCTGATTCATCCCGGCGAGGGTGGATGACCGCTGGACCGCGGTTGATGCTTCTCGTTGACTTGTTCATTCCACTTTGTTCACTTTCGCTTTCAGCGTCTTTTACACTATATTCACTGACTACAGTTCCAGTTTTTCTTATTTTTAACTCATTCGCATTCACACTGTGCATACCTTGCATTCGTTTACATAGCTTAATTTTGTTCGTGTGTACGATTTTATGTCGACCCTTTACATTTAACTTTATGTTGCAGTTGCCTAAAATTTCGAGTATTCGGTAGGGTCCTGAATACTGAGCTTGGAATTTATGCTTATTTGGTTCCTTTAAAAGGTACACCCACTGTCCTACCTCGAAATTTTTGACATTGACTTTGCGGTCGTAATAGAATTTCGATCTGCGTTTGGCGTTATCTAAATTATCTTTGGCGAGCTCCTGCGATTTGGAAATTCTTTCGTTGAGTTGAATGAGATAGTCGCCTGTATGTCTCATTTTCGGTGTTGTCTTGAAAAGGAGTGGCTGATGGCGTTCTAGCTATTCTACCGAACACTAGTTCGTGAGGGGTGTATAACGTACCCTCGTGTACGCTGGTGTTGTATGCGAACATCGCGTACGGTAACCATTTCTCCCATTCGTTACTCGACTCGATATAGTGTTTCAGATACTCGGCCAAGACGTGGTGAGATCTTTCGACGGACCCGTTCGTTTGCGGATGGAATGCGGTGGACTTGTACTGCTTGATTCTGAATTTGATAGCGATGGCTTTTATCAGGCTATTTATAAAATTGGAGCCCTGATCTGTCAGTATGCCCTTGGGGCATCCGAACTTACAGATAAACTCTCGAATCAATGCATCCGCAATGTCTACGGCCGTGGTGGTTTTAAGGGGAATTGCGACGGAGAATTTTGTTAGTAGGTCTTGGATTGTTAATATGTTTGTGAAACCATCTGGTGTTTCGGGAAGAGGACCCATAACGTCCATCGAGATTTTGTCAAAAGCCCTGCCGGGGGTATCGGTTAGAGTGAGAGGTTGTCTCGTTTTTACTCTGACCAGTTTTTCCGTTTGGCAGCTTTTGCATTTGCCGATGTATTCTTGGATTTGCAACTTCATATTGGGCCAAAAGTATTGTTGCCTAATACGAGTGTATGTTTTATTCACACCCTTGTGGCCTCCCACAGGTGTGTCGTGGTTCTCCTGTATTATTTTCAGTCTATCTTGGACTGGCGGAGTTCGAATCAGCCCCTGACAGACCGTTATTTGAACGTTCGATTCGTAAAATAGGTCCTCGAGGATTTTTCGGATTCGGGACCATGGAATAGAATCAAGGGAGATCTGTGCGATACTGAATGTTGTTAACTGGAGTTCGTTTACGACGTCGTATAGTGATCGAAATGCTTCGACCGTGGTTTGGAAATCGACTGATCGGCTTGGATGTTCCACGATCGGGAAGCTGGATTTGGTACTCGTTTTCTATTTTCACAACTTTGGATCTGGAAAGGACGATGTTTTCGTTGGGAAGGAATTGTCCGGTTTTTTCGAGTTCTTGGGCACCCGCGTCGTAAGGGTGTCCTGACTGCGTGACGAAAATGACAATATTGTCTCGTCTGGTTGACAGTGAGTCGCGACTGTATTTAAACAAAGGCTCTCGCCTGATGTATTCATTCGGTGCAGGGACATAGATTTCGGGATTATCGGTTGTGTGCGGAGTTGACGAGGTGTCGGTAAGTGAGGGAGCGTCGGGCGTCGGTACGTCGGTTCCCGACGTTACCGGTGTAGGAGGAGGAGCTGGAGTGGTGTATTTCCTTCGAACTTCCGGGGAGACATCGAAGATGTCATCCTCCGAATCAAGTGCGTGGGAAAGCGGGAAAACTCGGGCGGGATTCCGCGATAGTGCGTCCGCATTGAGGTTGGTTTTGCCGCTTTTGTATACCATCTCATAATCAAATTCAGCAAGCTTAAGCCTCCAACGAACGAGTCTACTGGATGGATCTTTGACCGAGTTCATCCACACTAACGGCCGATGGTCGGTAACGAGTTTGAACTGGTTACCGTAGATGTATGGCCGGAAATAGTGGACGGCGTAGACGATCGCCAGACACTCCTTCTCGATCGTAGAATAATTTCGCTCCGCAGTATTGAGTAATCGCGACGTGTACGCGATCGGCAGATCGCGAACTATCGGGCCTTGACTGAGAATAGCGCCGATCGCTTCGGCAGATGCATCGGTGGTTATAACGAACGGCTGCTTAAAGTTCGGATATTGGAGTATAGGAGCCTCGCACAGGCAATCGCGAAGTTGTACAAATGAGTTTTCTTGATCGTTGCGCCACACGAAAGGCGCGTCCTTTTTTAACAGATTGGTCAGAGGTTTAGCGATACGCGAGAAATTAGCAATGAAACGCCTGTAATATCCCGCAAGACCGAGGAATTGTTTAATTTGTTTGGCGTTCTGTGGACGTGGAAAATTTTTCACCGCGCTTATTTTCGCGGGGTCCGGTTTTACCCCGTGCTCGCTGATAATGTGGCCTAAATAGCTAACCTCTCTTCGCAGGAATTCGCACTTATCAGGTTGCAAAACTAGGTTGGCTTCCTTGAGCCTTTTTGTTAATTTTTCAAATTTTACTCGGTGCTCCTGCAGAGAGCTGGCGTAGATCACGATATCATCGAGGTAGACGAATACCTCGTTCCCCTGGAGGCCGGAGAGGACGTTGTCCATCAGCCTCTGGAACGTCGCGGGCGCGTTTTTCAACCCGAAGGGCATTCTTTTGAACTCATAGTGCCCGTGAGGCGTAGAAAAAGCGGTTTTCGGAGCGTCGGCGGGTTCCATAGGGATCTGATGGAACCCGCTCGCGAGATCGAAAGTACTGAAGTATTTCGCGCTACCGAGCTGATCGAGAATCTCCGTGATGCAAGGGAGGGGGGTACGCGTCGGCGACAGACTTCTCGTTCAGAGCTCGGTAGTCGATAACGACGCGCCACTGTTTATTGCCCAAGGAATCAGGCTTCTTGGGCACTACCCACAGTGGTGAATTATAAGGCGATTTGGACGGAGAGATGACATCGTTTTGTAAAAAGTGTTCGACTTGACGGCGAATTTCCTCCTTATGTGCCGGGGGGAAAGCGATATTGCTTCACGTTGACGGGTCGGTCGTCAACGGTTGGTATTTTATGCGTGGTGGCCGAAGTGTGTCCTAATTTGTCGCCTTGGATATGGAAGAGATGCTGCGAGCTTTCGACGAGGCGGACGACGTGTTCTTTTTCCTCCTTATTGAGGTGATCGAGACGAAGGAGACTGAGTATACGGTCCACGCGAGATTGCGGAGAGTCGGCGGTTTGCGGTGATAGCGGAGATTTCGATTTTGCATCTCGCTTTACATTGGTTTTTACCGCTTGCGCGTAGGAAATTCGGTGCTTGTTTATTACTTGGCACCGAGAAGGAGGAAGCTCGCGTGTCGAATACGATGTCTGATTTGAAATAGAAGTAGAAATTTCCCTTTTGTGGGAAGAGCCGATCGGTGCGGCGGATACAGCGTATTTTTTCGAATTGGAAAAAATTGGAAACAGAGAGGGACTGCCCTCCTCGTGGAGGGGAGTCATAATTTGAGCCGGTTCGAGTTTTACGTCTGGCAATGCGATTTTGATCGTGCGATCTGATGAATTTATTATTCTTGTAATCGCCTTGCCATGGACCACTCTGACTAGGGCGTTCCCGAAAAATATTCCCGGTGCTAAATTAATTCTCGGAATTATTCCTTCTGGGATATCGGAGTTTATCACGCGAACCTTTATTCCGACATTTGATCGCGGAGGAATCGAGATCTGATCTCTTTGCTTCGAAGAAACGGCCTTCTTATCCGTTCTGGGTTTAGATTTCGCCGGTGCATCGCGTTTCGGAGGGGGCGATGATTGCGGCGGCGTCGGAGGAGAAATAGATTTAGTGCGCGACGTTTGTTTATTTTTCGCTGGTAAGTGAGGAGCGGTCTCCGGGCGCGACGACGGTTCTTCGGTTGGCTCGACATCCTCTACGAAAGGGATTTTCTGCCCGTTCCATTTGATAAATTTCTTAAGGAAGGAAATTTCCGCGTCCTTACAAAAGCCCGAGCCGAGGATTCCGTTAGGCTTTAAGGGAAAATTGTCCTCGACTACATTGAAGGGGACGACGCGGTCGAAGATTACCAGGTTCACCGTCCCTAAGGTGGCTGTTTTGCCGTCGGTTACACCCGTTATAATCACTATTTCCGAAGAGTCGATTCGCGCGGAGGATTTTAATGCCGATCGTTTGATAATGTTTATCTCTGCCCCGGTGTCTATCATAAATCGGGTTGGACAGATTAAATGATCGGATTTAATTATCACGGTAGGCGTGCTTGCTTTCCCGGTGATATTTATTGCGGCGTTTCTCCTACTTCCTCGTCGGAATTGTTCGCTGCGAGAGTTCGTATTTGCGGTAGGGCCTCGCGACCTGTCTCGCGGCGGGTACGGAGGCCACCGTCGTTTCCCGAGTCCCTGTTCAAATTGTTATTATATCTTCTCTTACGGCATTCGTCTATGCTGTGCCCCGGGTTTTTACAATATTTGCAAAATTTTTGCGCGTCCCTGTCTAAAATTTGTCGCGGCTGTTCGTAGGACGGGCGTTGACCGGGAAGCGGTGCGTCCCTGGGACGCAGGTATGGGTCTCGATATTCCCGTGATCGGTATTGAGGTACGGTTCTGAGCCGACATTCGGTCGCGTAATGTCCCGTGTTGTTGCATTTACTGCAGATAATGTCTACGAGTTTTTCGCGAGATTCCGCGCGTGGTCGCGTTTTGCCTAGACGTTGTAAGTCGCGTTCGTGAATTTGAAAGAGTTCGCGTGCTCTTGTGAAAATTTGCTGCAGGGTGTTGTATGGATCTATCGGCATCTGAATTCTTATTTCGGGAATAAGTCCGTCCCTGAAGCACTGTGACGCGAGTTTGTTTACGCTTTCTAAGGACTCTTGGGGATCGCGACGCGCGAGTCTGTCGCAGTCAATTATGGCTGTCTTCAGGTCCTTTACCCGTCCAATATAATCTAAAATGTGCTCGTTGGCACGCATGTATATATTGGTGAGTTCGCCCCTGTAGTGATCGGCGGATTTCACGGGTCCGAACGAACATCGAAGAATATCAGTTAATTCCAGAATCGTCTGGCACGGCTCGTCCTCTAACGCGGCATAAGCGCGGCCCTTCAATTTGCCCTTCAGAAGGCGCGTAAACGTGCGCTCGCACCCGTTCGGAATTAGTTCGTAAGCCCGTTTGCAAGCCCGCGTAAATTGGAGTACCGGAATATTTTGTCCGTCGAACGTCGGTACGGCTTCAAGCGCTTGCTTGAGCGAAAGCTCGTCATGTTGCGGGTTGGTTACGGCGGATATTTGACTCGAACCTTGTGCGGAAATCGGGTCTATACGCGGAATTTCCAACGGCACTGTATCGTCGCGTGCTAGATCTGGAGTTCGGCGGATAGCTTCAATTTCGCGACGGAGCATTTCAACTTGTTGAAGCAAGGTCACCGTAGTTGGATCGGTCGATTCTACGTTTTTCGCCGATGTGCCTGCTTGCGCGGTATCTTGAGTAAGCTCGCCGAGAGCGTCTTGAAAATCTAATGCCCTATTTGTGCGTTTATCGCGATCAGTTTCGTGCATCGCGGCGGCCCGTTGCGCTTGCTGGCGCGTTTTGGTCGGTGGAGTTCTCGTTGCCATGGCTTGTTTCGCGGTCTCGGACGGCAGAATTTCCGTGGAGAACGCGTGGCTATCCCACCGCTGTCACCAAAAATATCTTTCGTGTCACGTCCCGAGGTGCGTTTGCGCTCGATCCGATGGCACGATTCGTAGCCTTTCCCGAAAAACCTACGCGAATTGCGCTGGGGCCGGGTTCGTTGGCGGTCGGAACTCGATCTAACCAAAATTACGCCTAACACTTACCTTTCGACGTCTTCTTAATACTGTTTCGCCTCTCGTTCCAGGTATCTGTGGCGCCGTGGATCCGTGACCGGAATAGCAGCGGCGTACGGCTGGATCGGCGGAGCGTCGACGGGAATGAGTCTCCAGGCAGGCGAGCTACGGCTGGAGGAAACTGGCGCTGGAACCGGGCGATCCTGGATTCGAATTGGACGTACGGCTGCGAAGACCTCCTTCGCAGGAACGGAAACAGCGTTGCAGACGTATGGATGTCCGGAAGTACAACTCGCGTATTCGCGAATGAGACGGCGTAGATATTCTTTCCTACCCGCGCGTCGTGTACGCCTTTTCGGAGGCTCGGGATTCATCAAAGGCGCTTGCACTAGGACGGAATACGGCTCGGCCAAGCGATGGTGCGCTCTGGCTTACCGAGGTCGATCCTTGTTCAAGATACCTTGGATACGATAGGAATGCAGCGAGAGCAGTCGAGCGTTGGTGCGCTCAAAGACTGTCCAGCGTACAGAGCTGTCGCAGATGAATCGTGTGAATTGAATAAGAATCGCGAGCGTACACGTGGAATAGAATTTAAGGAACTTG
The DNA here is from genome assembly GCF_050948175.1 of Xylocopa sonorina. Taxonomy (NCBI): domain Eukaryota; kingdom Metazoa; phylum Arthropoda; class Insecta; order Hymenoptera; family Apidae; genus Xylocopa; species Xylocopa sonorina. The sequence goes on from NW_027490167.1 coordinate 1,005,555, forward strand.
TATTCGAATAAAGAGACTTGGATTTGGTAAAACAAGAGTATATTCTATAATATAACTATCCTACTACACTTTACTAAGTCTAAGTTATCAACTAACGATATAATATGAAATGGAAATAGTAATAAGTTATAATAAGGACTCCGCTAAGGGAGATGCGATAGAGTCGGCTGCATGAGAGCTGATAGCTCGTGGCAGGGGAGCGTATTGCTCGGAGGTTGAGATTAGAACCGTCTCGGAGATCGGACTCGAAGGAACTCCTCTCTCGGTCGCGCGTCCGCGACCTCCTCGGGTTGCGTGGCGCGCGAGTCGCTGGGCCCCGTGAGTGGGGCGTACGATCGGAGTGGGGCGGCCACTCGGAGTGGGGTGCGGCTCGCGTTCAGCGTGAGCCGCGAGCGTCGAGTGCGCGCGGGCGCGCATCGCAGCTTATATTCTATACGACTTAGAAATTATGATTGTACAAATATCTGCTTATATTTAGGTGTGTGTTGGGTTGTGTATGTACATGATTCGTGTAGAGTGCTTAATCTAGAATCGCGTGTATGAAAAGTAAGCGTACGGTTGTGTGATCGCAGGTGATCGGGATTCGTACGCGGGGAGGTATTCCTCATCCTCGTAGCGTTGTCTCCTCGTCTCGGGGCGTCGAATCGTCGTGCGGCCCGTGTACGGGGGATGCTGATACAGGTGCTGGCGGGAGAGCGGTGTCCCGGTTGCGGATGCTGCGGATGCTGGTTGGCGCCAGAGGGTGGCAGGCGGTGCGCCTGACGTCACAATAGTACTTCGCAATGAATATTATATCTTATCATGAAACATAGAAACGAGATGCGGCATCTCGTTTTAAGAAGCATTAGTACTCTATTGCTACGATACGTAGACATCTGCAAACGCTATTTCCCAGCAAGGAAGTGTCGCATTTACATTCTTTTGAAGTGAATACGAGGTATACATGAGACTTCGCAATGAATATTATATCTTTTCTGTAAACATAGAAATGAGATGCGATATCGCGTTTTAAGAAGCGTTAGAACACTATTGCTACGATACGTAGACATCTGCAAACGCTATTTCCTAGCAAGGAAGTGTCGCATTTACATTCATTTGAAGCGTAGACGAGGAATACATAGTACTTCGCAATGAATATTATATCTTGTCATGAAACATAGAAATGAGATGCGATATCGCGATTTAAGGAGCATTAGAACTCTATTGCTCCGACATGTAGACATCGGGAAACGCTATTTCCTAGCAAGGAAGTGTCGCATTTGCATTCATTTGAAGCATAGACGAGGAGTAAATAACACTTCGCTATGAATATTATATCCTATCATGAAACATAGAAATGAGATGCGATATCGCGTTTTAAGCAGCATTACAACACTATTGCTACGATACGTAGATATCTGCAATCGTTATTTCCTAGCAAGGAATTGTCGCATTTACTTTTATTTGATGTGTATGCGAGGAATACATAACACTTCACAATGAATATTATATCTTATAATGAATCATAGAAATGAGATGCGATATCGCGTTTTAAGAAGCGTTAGAACACTATTGCTACGATACGTAGACATCTGCAAACGCTATTTCCTAGCAAGGGAGTGTCGCATTTACATTCTTTTGAAGTGAATACGAGGTATACATGAGACTTCGCAATGAATATTATATCTTATAATGAATCATAGAAATGAGATGCGATATCGCGTTTTAAGAAGCGTTAGAACACTATTGCTACGATACGTAGACATCTGCAAACGCTATTTCCTAGCAAGGGAGTGTCGCATTTACATTCTTTTGAAGTGAATACGAGGTATACATGAGACTTCGCAATGAATATTATATCTTATCATGAAACATAGAAATGAGATGCAGCATCTCGTTTTAAGAATCATTAGTACTCTATTGCTTCGATACGTAGACCCCTGCAATCGCTATTTCCTAGCAAGGAAGTGTCGCTTTTACAATCATATGAAGCATAGACAAGGAATACATAACACTTCGCAATGAATATTATATCTTATCATGAATCATAGAAATGATATGCGATATCGCGGTTTAAGAAGCATTACAACTCTATTGCTACGATACTTAGACATCTGCAAACGCTATTTCCTCGCAAGGAAGTGTCGCATTTACATTCTTTTGAGTGAATACGAGGTATACATGAGACTTCGCAATGAATATTATATCTTATCATGAAACATAGAAATGAGATGCGATATCGCGTTCTAAGAAGCATTACAACTCTATTGCTACGACACGTAGACATCTGCAAACGCTATTTCCTAGCAAGGAAGTGTCGCATTTACATTCATTTGAAGCGTAGACGAAGAATACATAGTACTACGCAATGAATATTTTATCTTATCATGAGCCATAGAAATGAGATGCGATATCTCGTTTTAAGAAGCATTACAACTCTATTGCTACGATACGTAGACATCTGCAAGCGCTATTTCCTGGCAAGGAAGTGTCGCATTTACATTCATTTGAAGCGTAGACGAGGAATACATAGTACTTCGCAATGAATATTATATCTTATCATGAGACATAGAAATGAGATGCGATATCGCGTTTTACGAAGCATTACAACTCTATTGCTACGATACGTAGATATCTGCAAACGTTATTTCCCAGCAAGGAAGTGTCGCATTTACATTCTTTTGAAGTGAATACGAGGCATACATGAGACTTCGCAATGAATATTATATCTTTTCAGTAAACATAGAAATGAGATGCGATATCGCGTTTTATGAAGCATTACAACTCTATTGCTACGATACTTAGACATCTGCAAAAGCTATTTCCTCGCAAGGAAGTGTCGCATTTACGATCATTTGAAGTGTATGCGAGGAATACATAACACTTCACAATGAATATTATATCTTATAATGAATCATAGAAATGAGATGCGATATCGCGTTTTAAGAAGCGTTAGAACACTATTGCTACGATACGTAGATATCTGCAAACGCTATTTCCTAGCAAGGAAGTGTCGCATTTACATCCATTTGAAGCGTAGACGAAGAATACATAGTACTACGCAATGAATATTTTATCTTATCATGCGACATAGAAATGAGATGCGATATCGCGTTTTAAGAAGCATTACAACTCTATTGCTAAGATACGTAGACATCTGCAAGCGCTATTTCCTGGCAAGGAAGTGTCGCACTTACATTCATTTGAAGCGTAGACGAGGAATACATAGTACTTCGCAATGAATATTATATCTTATCATGAGACATAGGGATGAGATGCGATATCGCGTTTTAAGAAGCATTACAACTCTATTGCTACGATACGTAGACATCTGCAAGCGCTATTTCCTGGCAAGGAAGTGTCGCATTTAGATTCATTTGAAGCGTAGACGACGAATACATAGTACTTCGCAATGAATATTATATCTTATCATGAGACATAGAAATGAGATGCGATATCGCGTTTTAAGAGAAGCATTACAACTCTATTGCTACGATACGTAGATATCTGCAAACGTTATTTCCTAGCAAGGAAGTGTCGCATTTACATTCTTTTGAAGTGAATACGAGGCATACATGAGACTTCGCAATGAATATTATATCTTTTCAGTAAACATAGAAATGAGATGCGATATCGCGTTTTATGAAGCATTACAACTCTATTGCTACGATACTTAGACATCTGCAAAAGCTATTTCCTCGCAAGGAAGTGTCGCATTTACATTCTTTTGAGTGAATACGAGGTATACATGAGACTTCGCAATGAATATTATATCTTATCATGAAACATAGAAATGAGATGCGATATCGCGTTCTAAGAAGCATTACAACTCTATTGTTACGACACGTAGACATCTGCAAACGCTATTTCCTAGCAAGGAAGTGTCGCATTTACATTCATTTGAAGCGTAGACGAAGAATACATAGTACTACGCAATGAATATTTTATCTTATTATGAGCCATAGAAATGAGATGCGATATCTCGTTTTAAGAAGCATTACAACTCTATTGCTACGATACGTAGACGTCTGCAAACGCTATTTCCTAGGAAGGAAGTGTCGCATTTACGATCATTTGAAGTGTATGCGAGGAATACATAACACTTCACAATGAATATTATATCTTATAATGAATCATAGAAATGAGATGCGATATCGCGTTTTAAGAAGCGTTAGAACACTATTGCTACGATACGTAGATATCTGCAAACGCTATTTCCTAGCAAGGAAGTGTCGCATTTACATTCATTTGAAGCGTAGACGAAGAATACATAGTACTACGCAATGAATATTTTATCTTATCATGCGACATAGAAATGAGATGCGATATCGCGTTTTAAGAAGCATTACAACTCTATTGCTACGATACGTAGACATCTGCAAGCGCTATTTCCTGGCAAGGAAGTGTCGCATTTAGATTCATTTGAAGCGTAGACGACGAATACATAGTACTTCACAATGAATATTATATCTTATAATGAATCATAGAAATGAGATGCGATATCGCGTTTTAAGAAGCGTTAGAACACTATTGCTACGATACGTAGATATCTGCAAACGCTATTTCCTAGCAAGGAAGTGTCGCATTTACATTCATTTGAAGCGTAGACGAAGAATACATAGTACTACGCAATGAATATTTTATCTTATTATGCGACATAGAAATGAGATGCGATATCGCGTTTTAAGAAGCATTACAACTCTATTGCTAAGTTACGTAGACATCTGCAAGCGCTATTTCCTGGCAAGGAAGTGTCGCATTTACATTCATTTGAAGCGTAGACGAGGAATACATAGTACTTCGCAATGAATATTATATCTTATCATGAGACATAGGGATGAGATGCGATATCGCGTTTTAAGAAGCATTACAACTCTATTGCTACGATACGTAGACATCTGCAAGCGCTATTTCCTGGCAAGGAAGTGTCGCATTTAGATTCATTTGAAGCGTAGACGACGAATACATAGTACTTCGCAATGAATATTTTATCTTATCATGAGCCATAGAAATGAGATGCGATATCTCGTTTTAAGAAGCATTACAACTCTATTGCTACGATACGTAGATATCTGCAAACGTTATTTCCTAGCAAGGAAGTGTCGCATTTACATTCTTTTGAAGTGAATACGAGGCATACATGAGACTTCGCAATGAATATTATATCTTTTCAGTAAACATAGAAATGAGATGCGATATCGCGTTTTATGAAGCATTACAACTCTATTGCTACGATACTTAGACATCTGCAAACGCTATTTCCTCGCAAGGAAGTGTCGCATTTACATTCTTTTGAGTGAATACGAGGTATACATGAGACTTCGCAATGAATATTATATCTTATCATGAAACATAGAAATGAGATGCGATATCGCGTTCTAAGAAGCATTACAACTCTATTGCTACGACACGTAGACATCTGCAAACGCTATTTCCTAGCAAGGAAGTGTCGCATTTACATTCATTTGAAGCGTAGACGAAGAATACATAGTACTACGCAATGAATATTTTATCTTATCATGAGCCATAGAAATGAGATGCGATATCTCGTTTTAAGAAGCATTACAACTCTATTGCTACGATACGTAGACATCTGCAAGCGCTATTTCCTGGCAAGGAAGTGTCGCATTTACATTCATTTGAAGCGTAGACGAGGAATACATAGTACTTCGCAATGAATATTATATCTTATCATGAGACATAGAAATGAGATGCGATATCGCGTTTTACGAAGCATTACAACTCTATTGCTACGATACGTAGATATCTGCAAACGTTATTTCCCAGCAAGGAAGTGTCGCATTTACATTCTTTTGAAGTGAATACGAGGCATACATGAGACTTCGCAATGAATATTATATCTTTTCAGTAAACATAGAAATGAGATGCGATATCGCGTTTTATGAAGCATTACAACTCTATTGCTACGATACTTAGACATCTGCAAAAGCTATTTCCTCGCAAGGAAGTGTCGCATTTACATTCTTTTGAGTGAATACGAGGTATACATGAGACTTCGCAATGAATATTATATCTTATCATGAAACATAGAAATGAGATGCGATATCGCGTTCTAAGAAGCATTACAACTCTATTGTTACGACACGTAGACATCTGCAAACGCTATTTCCTAGCAAGGAAGTGTCGCATTTACATTCATTTGAAGCGTAGACGAAGAATACATAGTACTACGCAATGAATATTTTATCTTATTATGAGCCATAGAAATGAGATGCGATATCTCGTTTTAAGAAGCATTACAACTCTATTGCTACGATACGTAGACGTCTGCAAACGCTATTTCCTAGGAAGGAAGTGTCGCATTTACGATCATTTGAAGTGTATGCGAGGAATACATAACACTTCACAATGAATATTATATCTTATAATGAATCATAGAAATGAGATGCGATATCGCGTTTTAAGAAGCGTTAGAACACTATTGCTACGATACGTAGATATCTGCAAACGCTATTTCCTAGCAAGGAAGTGTCGCATTTACATTCATTTGAAGCGTAGACGAAGAATACATAGTACTACGCAATGAATATTTTATCTTATCATGCGACATAGAAATGAGATGCGATATCGCGTTTTAAGAAGCATTACAACTCTATTGCTAAGATACGTAGACATCTGCAAGCGCTATTTCCTGGCAAGGAAGTGTCGCACTTACATTCATTTGAAGCGTAGACGAGGAATACATAGTACTTCGCAATGAATATTATATCTTATCATGAGACATAGGGATGAGATGCGATATCGCGTTTTAAGAAGCATTACAACTCTATTGCTACGATACGTAGACATCTGCAAGCGCTATTTCCTGGCAAGGAAGTGTCGCATTTAGATTCATTTGAAGCGTAGACGACGAATACATAGTACTTCGCAATGAATATTATATCTTATCATGAGACATAGAAATGAGATGCGATATCGCGTTTTAAGAGAAGCATTACAACTCTATTGCTACGATACGTAGATATCTGCAAACGTTATTTCCTAGCAAGGAAGTGTCGCATTTACATTCTTTTGAAGTGAATACGAGGCATACATGAGACTTCGCAATGAATATTATATCTTTTCAGTAAACATAGAAATGAGATGCGATATCGCGTTTTATGAAGCATTACAACTCTATTGCTACGATACTTAGACATCTGCAAAAGCTATTTCCTCGCAAGGAAGTGTCGCATTTACATTCTTTTGAGTGAATACGAGGTATACATGAGACTTCGCAATGAATATTATATCTTATCATGAAACATAGAAATGAGATGCGATATCGCGTTCTAAGAAGCATTACAACTCTATTGTTACGACACGTAGACATCTGCAAACGCTATTTCCTAGCAAGGAAGTGTCGCATTTACATTCATTTGAAGCGTAGACGAAGAATACATAGTACTACGCAATGAATATTTTATCTTATTATGAGCCATAGAAATGAGATGCGATATCTCGTTTTAAGAAGCATTACAACTCTATTGCTACGATACGTAGACGTCTGCAAACGCTATTTCCTAGGAAGGAAGTGTCGCATTTACGATCATTTGAAGTGTATGCGAGGAATACATAACACTTCACAATGAATATTATATCTTATAATGAATCATAGAAATGAGATGCGATATCGCGTTTTAAGAAGCGTTAGAACACTATTGCTACGATACGTAGATATCTGCAAACGCTATTTCCTAGCAAGGAAGTGTCGCATTTACATTCATTTGAAGCGTAGACGAAGAATACATAGTACTACGCAATGAATATTTTATCTTATCATGCGACATAGAAATGAGATGCGATATCGCGTTTTAAGAAGCATTACAACTCTATTGCTACGATACGTAGACATCTGCAAGCGCTATTTCCTGGCAAGGAAGTGTCGCATTTACATTCTTTTGAAGTGAATACGAGGCATACATGAGACTTCGCAAATATTATATCATATCATGAATCATAGAAATGAGATGCGATATCGCGTTTTAAGAAGCGTTAGAACACTATTGCTACGATACGTAGACATCTGCAAACGCTATTTCCTAGCAAGGAAATGTCGCATTTACATTCTTTTGAAGTGAATACGAGGTATACATGAGACTTCGCAATGAATATTATATCTTATCATGAAACATAGAAATGAGATGCAGCATCCCGTTTTAAGAAGCATTAGTACTCTAATGCTTCGATACGTAGACTCCTGCAATCGCTATTTCCTAGCAAGGAAGTGTCGCTTTTACAATCATATGAAGCATAGACGAGGTACACATAACACTTCGCAATGAATATTATATCATATCATGAATCATAGAAATGAGATGCGATATCGCGTTTTAAGAAGCGTTAGAACACTATTGCTACGATACGTAGACATCTGCAAACGCTATTTCCTAGCAAGGAAGTGTCGCATTTACATTCTTTTGAAGTGAATACGAGGCATACATGAGACTTCGCAATGAATATTATATCTTTTCAATAAACATAGAAATGAGATGCGATATCGCGTTTTATGAAGCATTACAACTCTATTGCTACGATACTTAGACATCTGCAAACGCTATTTCCTAGCATGGAAGTGTCGCATTTACATACATTTGAAGTGTATTCGAGGAATACATAACACTTCGCAATGAATGTTATATCTTATCATGAATCATAGAAATGAGATGCGATATCGCGTTTTAAGAAGCCTTACCACTCTATTGCGTCGATACGTAGACATCTGCAAACGCTATTTCCTAGCAAGGAAGTGTCGCATTTACATTCATTTGAAGCGTAGACGAGGAATACATAGTACTTCGCAATGAATATTATATCTTATCATGAAACATAGAAATGAGATGCAGCATCTCGTTTTAAGAAGCATTAGTACTCTATTGCTTCGATACGTAGACTCCAGCAATCGCTATTTCCTAGCAAGGAAGTGTCGCTTTTACAATCATATGAAGCATAGACGAGGAATACATAACACTTCGCAATGAATATGATATCTTATCATGAATCATAGAAATGAGATGCGATATCGCGTTTTAAGAAGCCTTAGAATTCTATTGCTACGATACTTAGACATCTGCACACGCTATTTCCTAGCAAGGAAGTGTCGCATTTACATTCATTTGAAGCGCAGACGCGGAATACATAGTACTTCGCAATGAATATTATATCTTATCATGAGACATAGAAATGAGATCGGATATAACGTTTTAAGAAGCATTACAACTCTATTGCTACGATACGTAGACATCTGCAAGCGCTATTTCCTGGCAAGGAAGTGTCGCATTTACATTCATTTGAAGCGTAGACGAGGAATACATAGTACTTCGCAATGAATATTATATCTTATCATGAGACATAGAAACGAGATGCGATATCGCGTTTTAAGAAGCCTTAGAATTCTATTGCTACGATACTTAGACATCTGCATACGCTATTTCCTAGCAAGGAAGTGTCGCATTTACATTCATATGAAGCGTAGACGAGGAATACATAGTACTTCGCAATGAATATTATATCTTATCATGAAACATAGAAATGTGATGCGGCATCTCGTTTTAAGAAGCATTAGTACTCTATTGCTTCGATAAGTAGACACCTGCAATCGCTATTTCCTAGCAAGGAAGTGTCGCATTTACAATCATATGAAGCATAGACGAGGAATACATAACACTTCGCAATGAATGTTATATCTTATCATGAATCACAGAAATGAGATGCGATATCGCGTTTTAAGAAGCATTACAACTCTATTGCTACGATACGTGGACATCTGCAAGCCCTATTTCCTAGCAAGGAATTGACGCATTTACATTAATGTGAAGCGTAGACGTGGAATACATAGTACTTCGCAATGAATATTATATCTTATCATGAATCATAGAAATGAGATGCGATATCGCGTTTTAAGAAACGTTACAACTCTAGTGCTACGATACGTAGACATCTGCAAACGCTATTTCCTAGCAAGGAAGTGTCGCATTTACATTCTTTTGAAGTGAATACGAGGCATACATGAGACTTCGCAATGAATATTATATCTTTTCAATAAACATAGAAATGAGATGCGATATCGCGTTTTATGAAGCATTACAACTCTATTGCTACGATACTTAGACATCTGCAAACGCTATTTCCTAGCACGGAAGTGTCGCATTTACATACATTTGAAGTGTATTCGAGGAATACATAACACTTCGCAATGAATGTTATATCTTATCATGAATCATAGAAATGAGATGCGATATCGCGTTTTAAGAAGCCTTACCACTCTATTGCGTCGATACGTAGACATCTGCAAACGCTATTTCCTAGCAAGGAAGTGTCGCATTTACATTCATTTGAAGCGTAGACGAGGAATACATAGTACTTCGCAATGAATATTATATCTTATCATGAAACATAGAAATGAGATGCAGCATCACGTTTTAAGAAGCATTAGTACTCTATTGCTTAGATACGTAGACTCCAGCAATCGCTATTTCCTAGCAAGGAAGTGTCGCTTTTACAATCATATGAAGCATAGACGAGGAATACATAACACTTCGCAATGAATATGATATCTTATCATGAATCATAGAAATGAGATGCGATATCGCGTTTTAAGAAGCCTTAGAATTCTATTGCTACGATACTTAGACATCTGCATACGCTATTTCCTAGCAAGGAAGTGTCGCATTTACATTCATTTGAAGCGCAGACGCGGAATACATAGTACTTCGCAATGAATATTATATCTTATCATGAGACATAGAAATGAGATCGGATATAACGTTTTAAGAAGCATTACAACTCTATTGCTACGATACGTAGACATCTGCAAGCGCTATTTCCTGGCAAGGAAGTGTCGCATTTACATTCATTTGAAGCGTAGACGAGGAATACATAGTACTTCGCAATGAATATTATATCTTATCATGAGACATAGAAATGAGATGCGATATCGCGTTTTAAGAAGCATTACAACTCTATTGCTACGATACGTAGACATCTGCAAGCGCTATTTCCTGGCAAGGGAGTGTCGCATTTACATTCATTTGAAGCGTAGACGAGGAATACATAGTACTTCGCAATGAATATTATATCTTATCATGAAACATAGAAATGAGATGCAGCATCTCGTTTTAAGAAGCATTAGTACTCTATTGCTTTGATACGTAGACTCCTGCAATCGCTATTTCCTAGCAAGGAAGTGTCGCTTTTACAATCATATGAAGCATAGACGAGGAATACATAACACTTCGCAATGAATATTATATCTTATCATGAATCATAGAAATGAGATGCGATATCGCGTTTTAAGAAGCCTTAGAATTCCATTGCTACGATACTTAGACATCTGCATACGCTATTTCCTAGCAAGGAAGTGTCGCATTTACATTCATTTGAAGCGCAGACGCGGAATACATAGTACTTCGCAATGAATATTATATCTTATCATGAGACATAGAAATGAGATGCGATATCGCGTTTTAAGATGCATTACAACTCTATTGCTACGATACGTAGACATCTGCAAACGCTATTTCCTAGCAAGGAAGTGTCGCATTTACGTTCATTTGAAGTGTATGCGAGGAATACATTACACTTCACAATGAATATTATATCTTATAATGAATCATAGAAATGAGATGCGATATCGCGTTTTAAGAAGCGTTAGAACACTATTGCTACGATACGTAGACATCTGCAAACGCTATTTCCTAGCAAGGAAGTGTCGCAATTACATTCTTTTGAAGTGAATACGAGGTATACATAGTACTTCGCAATGAATATTATATCTTATCATGAAACATAGAAATGAGATCGGATATAACGTTTTAAGAAGCATTACAACTCTATTGCTACGATACGTAGACATCTGCAAGCGCTATTTCCTGGCAAGGAAGTGTCGCATTTACATTCATTTGAAGCGTAGACGAGGAATACATAGTACTTCGCAATGAATATTATATCTTATCATGAGACATAGAAATGAGATGCGATATCGCGTTTTAAGAAGCATCACAACTCTATTGCTACGATACCTAGATATCTGCAAACGTTATTTCCTAGCAAGGAAGTGTCGCATTTACATTCTTTTGAAGTGAATACGAGGCATACATGAGACTTCGCAATGAATATTATATCTTTTCAGTAAACATAGAAATGAGATGCGATATCGCGTTCTATGAAGCATTACAACTCTATTGCTACGATACTTAGACATCTGCAAACGCTATTTCCTAGCAAGGAAGTGTCGCATTTACAATCATTTGAAGCGTAGACGACGAATAGATAGTACTTCGCAATGAATATTATATCTTATCATGAAACATAGAAACGAGATGCGGCATCTCGTACTCTATTGCTACGATAGGCATTAGTACTCTATTGCTACGATACGTAGACATCTGCAAACGCTATTTCCCAGCAAGGAAGTGTCGCATTTACATTCTTTTGAAGTGAATACGAGGTATACATGAGACTTCGCAATGAATATTATATCTTTTCTGTAAACATAGAAATGAGATGCGATATCGCGTTTTAAGAAGCGTTAGAACACTATTGCTACGATACGTAGACATCTGCAAACGCTATTTCCTAGCAAGGAAGTGTCGCATTTACATTCATTTGAAGCGTAGACGAGGAATACATAGTACTTCGTAATGAATATTATATCTTGTCATGAAACATAGAAATGAGATGCGATATCGCGATTTAAGGAGCATTAGAACTCTATTGCTCCGATATGTAGACATCGGGAAACACTATTTCCTAGCAAGGAAGTGTCGCATTTGCATTCGTTTGAAGCATAGACGAGGAGTAAATAACACTTCGCTATGAATATTATATCCTATCATGAAACATAGAAATGAGATGCGATATCGCGTTTTAAGCAGCATTACAACACTATTGCTACGATACGTAGATATCTGCAAACGTTATTTCCTAGCAAGGAATTGTCGCATTTACTTTTATTTGAAGTGTATGCGAGGAATACATAACACTTCACAATGAATATTATATCTTATAATGAATCATAGAAATGAGATGCGATATCGCGTTTTAAGAAGCGTTAGAACACTATTGCTACGATACGTAGACATCTGCAAACGCTATTTCCTAGCAAGGGAGTGTCGCATTTACATTCTTTTGAAGTGAATACGAGGTATACATGAGACTTCGCAATGAATATTATATCTTATCATGAAACATAGAAATGAGATGCAGCATCTCGTTTTAAGAATCATTAGTACTCTATTGCTTCGATACGTAGACTCCTGCAATCGCTATTTCCTAGCAAGGAAGTGTCGCTTTTACAATCATATGAAGCATAGACAAGGAATACATAACACTTCGCAATGAATATTATATCTTATCATGAATCATAGAAATGAGATGCGATATCGCGTTTTAAGAAGCATTACAACTCTAGTGCTACGATACGTAGACATCTGCAAACGCTATTTCCTAGCAAGGAAGTGTCGCATTTACATTCTTTTGAAGTGAATACGAGGCATACATGAGACTTCGCTATGAATATTATATCTTTTCAGTAAACATAGAAATGAGATGCGATATCGCGTTTTATGAAGCATTACAACTCTATTGCTACGATACTTAGACATCTGCAAACGCTATTTCCTAGCAAGGAAGTGTCGCTTTTACAATCATATGAAGCATAGACGAGGAATACATAACACTTCGCAATGAATATTATATCTTGTCATGAATCATAGAAGTGAGATGCGATATCGCGTTTTAAGAAGCTTTAGAATTCTATGGCTACGATACGTAGACATCTGCAAACGCTATTTCCTAGCAAGGAAGTGTCGCATTTACATTCTTTTGAAGTGAATACGAGGCATACATGAGACTTCGCTATGAATATTATATCTTTTCAGTAAACATAGAAATGAGATGCGATATCGCGTTTTATGAAGCATTACAACTCTATTGCTACGATACTTAGACATCTGCAAACGCTATTTCCTAGCAAGGAAGTGTCGCTTTTACAATCATATGAAGCATAGACGAGGAATACATAACACTTCGCAATGAATATTATATCTTGTCATGAATCATAGAAGTGAGATGCGATATCGCGTTTTAAGAAGCTTTGGAATTCTATGGCTACGATACGTAGACATCTGCAAACGCTATTTCCTAGCCAGGAAGTGTCGCATTTACGTTCATTTGAAGTGTATGCGAGGAATACATAACACTTCGCAATGAATATTATATCTTATCATGAATCACAGAAATGAGATGCGATATCGCGTTTTAAGAAGCTTTAGAACTCTATTGCGACGATACGTAGACATCTGCGAACGCTATTTCCGAGAAAGGAAGTGTCGCATTTACATTCATTCGAAGCATAGACGAGGAATACATAATACTTCGCAACGAATATTTTATCTTATCATGAGACATAGAAATGAGATGCGATATCGCGTTTTAAGAAGCATTACAACTCTATTGCTACGATACGTAGACATCTGCAAACGCTATTTCCCAGCAAGGAAGTGCCGCATTTACGTTCATTTGAAGTGTATGCGAGGAATACATAACACTTCACAATGAATATTATATCTTATAATGAATCATAGAAATGAGATGCGATATCGCGTTTTAAGAAGCGTTAGAACACTATTGCTACGATACGTAGACATCTGCAAACGCTATTTCCTAGCAAGGGAGTGTCGCATTTACATTCTTTTGAAGTGAATACGAGGTATACATGAGACTTCGCAATGAATATTATGTCTTATCATGAAACATAGAAATTAGATGCAGCCTCTCGTTTTAAGAATCATTAGTACTCTATTGCTTCGATACGTAGACTCCTGCAATCGCTATTTCGTAGCAAGGAAGTGTCGCTTTTACAATCATATGAAGCATAGACGAGGAATACATAACACTTCGCAATGAATATTATATCTTATCATGAATCATAGAAATGAGATGCGATATCGCGTTTTAAGAAGCATTACAACTCTATTGCTACGATACGTAGATATCTGCAAACGCTATTTCCCAGCAAGGAAGTGTCGCACTTACATTCATTTGAAGTGTATTCGAGGAATACATAACACTTCGCAATGAATATTATATCTTATCATGAATCATAGAAATGAGATGCGATATCGCGTTTTAAGAAGCATTACAACTCTAGTGCTACGATACGTAGACATCTGCAAACGCTATTTCCTAGCAAGGAAGAGTCGCATTTACATTCTTTTGAAGTGAATACGAGGCATACATGAGACTTCGCTATGAATATTATATCTTTTCAGTAAACATAGAAATGAGATGCGATATCGCGTTTTATGAAGCATTACAACTCTATTGCTACGATACTTAGACATCTGCAAACGCTATTTCCTTGCAAGGAAGTGTCGCATTTACATTCATTTGAAGCGTAGACGAGGAATACATAGTACTTCGCAATGAATATTATATCTTATCATGAGACATAGAAATGAGATGCGATTTCGCGTTTTAAGAAGCATTACAACTCTATTGCTACGATACGTAGATATCTGCAAACGCTATTTCCTAGCAAGGAAGTGTCGCATTTACATTCTTTTGAAGTGAATACGAGGCATACATGAGACTTCGCTATGAATATTATATCTTTTCAGTAAACATAGAAATGAGATGCGATATCGCGTTTTATGAAGCATTACAACTCTATTGCTACGATACTTAGACATCTGCAAACGCTATTTCCTAGCAAGGAAGTGTCGCTTTTACAATCATATGAAGCATAGACGAGGAATACATAATACTTCGCAACGAATATTTTATCTTATCATGAGACATAGAAATGAGATGCGATATCGCGTTTTAAGAAGCATTACAACTCTACTGCTACGATACGTAGACATCTGCAAACGCTATTTCCCAGCAAGGAAGTGTCGCATTTACGTTCATTTGAAGTGTATGCGAGGAATACATAACACTTCGCAATGAATATTATATCTTATAATGAATCATAGAAATGAGATGCGATATCGCGTTTTAAGAAGCGTTAGAACACTATTGCTACGATACGTAGACATCTGCAAACGCTATTTCCTAGCAAGAGAGTGTCGCATTTACATTCTTTTGAAGTGAATACGAGGTATACATGAGACTTCGCAATGAATATTATATCTTATCATGAAACATAGAAATTAGATGCAGCATCTCGTTTTAAGAATCATTAGTACTCTATTGCTTCGATACGTAGACTCCTGCAATCGCTATTTCCTAGCAAGGAAGTGTCGCTTTTACAATCATATGAAGCATAGACGAGGAATACATAACACTTCGCAATGAATATTATATCTTATCATGAATCATAGAAATGAGATGCGATATCGCGTTTTAAGAAGCATTACAACTCTATTGCTACGATACGTAGATATCTGCAAACGCTATTTCCCAGCAAGAAAGTGTCGCACTTACATTCATTTGAAGTGTATTCGAGGAATACATAACACTTCGCAATGAATATTATATCTTATCATGAATCATAGAAATGAGATGCGATATCGCGTTTTAAGAAGCATTACAACTCTAGTGCTACGATACGTAGACATCTGCAAACGCTATTTCCTAGCAAGGAAGAGTCGCATTTACATTCTTTTGAAGTGAATACGAGGCATACATGAGACTTCGCTATGAATATTATATCTTTTCAGTAAACATAGAAATGAGATGCGATATCGCGTTTTATGAAGCATTACAACTCTATTGCTACGATACTTAGATATCTGCAAACGCTATTTCCTAGCAAGGAAGTGTCGCATTTACATCCATTTGAAGCGTAGACGAGGAATACATAGTACTTCGTAATGAATATTATATCTTGTCATGAAACATAGAAATGAGATGCGATATCGCGATTTAAGGAGCATTAGAACTCTATTGCTCCGATATGTAGACATCGGGAAACGCTATTTCCTAGCAAGGAAGTGTTGTCACGTCCCGAGGTGCGTTTGCGCTCGATCCGATGGCACGATTCGTTGCCTTTCCCGAAAAACCTACGCGAATTGCGCTGGGGCCGGGTTCGTTGGCGGTCGGAACTCGATCTAACCAAAATTACGCCTAACACTTACCTTTCGACGTCTTCTTAATACTGTTTCGCCTCTCGTTCCAGGTATCTGTGGCGCCGTGGATCCGTGACCGGAATAGCAGCGGCGTACGGCTGGATCGGCGGAGCGTCGACGGGAATGAGTCTCCAGGCAGGCGAGCTACGGCTGGAGGAAACTGGCGCTGGAACCGGGCGATCCTGGATTCGAATTGGACGTACGGCTGCGAAGACCTCCTTCGCAGGAACGGAAACAGCGTTGCAGACGTATGGATGTCCGGAAGTACAACTCGCGTATTCGCGAATGAGACGGCGTAGATATTCTTTCCTACCCGCGCGTCGTGTACGCCTTTTCGGAGGCTCGGGATTCATCAAAGGCGCTTGCACTAGGACGGAATACGGCTCGGCCAAGCGATGGTGCGCTCTGGCTTACCGAGGTCGATCCTTGTTCAAGATACCTTGGATACGATAGGAATGCAGCGAGAGCAGTCGAGCGTTGGTGCGCTCAAAGACTGTCCAGCGTACAGAGCTGTCGCAGATGAATCGTGTGAATTGAATAAGAATCGCGAGCGTACACGTGGAATAGAATTTAAGGAACTTGTATTCGAATAAAGAGACTTGGATTTGGTAAAACAAGAGTATATTCTATAATATAACTATCCTACTACACTTTACTAAGTCTAAGTTATCAACTAACGATATAATATGAAATGGAAATAGTAATAAGTTATAATAAGGACTCCGCTAAGGGAGATGCGATAGAGTCGGCTGCATGAGAGCTGATAGCTCGTGGCAGGGGAGCGTATTGCTCGGAGGTTGAGATTAGAACCGTCTCGGAGATCGGACTCCAAGGAACTCCTCTCTCGGTCGCGCGTCCGCGACCTCCTCGGGTTGCGTGGCGCGCGAGTCGCTGGGCCCCGTGAGTGGGGCGTACGATCGGAGTGGGGCGGCCACTCGGAGTGGGGTGCGGCTCGCGTTCAGCGTGAGCCGCGAGCGTCGAGTGCGCGCGGGCGCGCATCGCAGCTTATATTCTATACGACTTAGAAATTATGATTGTACAAATATCTGCTTATATTTAGGTGTGTGTTGGGTTGTGTATGTACATGATTCGTGTAGAGTGCTTAATCTAGAATCGCGTGTATGAAAAGTAAGCGTACGGTTGTGTGATCGCAGGTGATCGGGATTCGTACGCGGGGAGGTATTCCTCATCCTCGTAGCGTTGTCTCCTCGTCTCGGGGCGTCGAATCGTCGTGCGGCCCGTGTACGGGGGATGCTGATACAGGTGCTGGCGGGAGAGCGGTGTCCCGGTTGCGGATGCTGCGGATGCTGGTTGGCGCCAGAGGGTGGCAGGCGGTGCGCCTGACGTCACACCACCCCCCTTGGAAAAAGAATCTCGGCAATGCCGAGATCTCTTGTCTGTGGAGCGTGTGTCGGACTGCTGGGCCCGTTTCGTGGTTCCACTGGTTGACTGTCGCAGGGGTTGGAGGCTCTCTCCTGATTCATCCCGGCGAGGGTGGATGACCGCTGGACCGCGGTTGATGCTTCTCGTTGACTTGTTCATTCCACTTTGTTCACTTTCGCTTTCAGCGTCTTTTACACTATATTCACTGACTACAGTTCCAGTTTTTCTTATTTTTAACTCATTCGCATTCACACTGTGCATACCTTGCATTCGTTTACATAGCTTAATTTTGTTCGTGTGTACGATTTTATGTCGACCCTTTACATTTAACTTTACGTTGCAGTTGCCTAAAATTTCGAGTATTCGGTAGGGTCCTGAATACTGAGCTTGGAATTTATGCTTATTTGGTTCCTTTAAAAGGTACACCCACTGTCCTACCTCGAAATTTTTGACATTGACTTTGCGGTCGTAATAGAATTTCGATCTGCGTTTGGCGTTATCTAAATTATCTTTGGCGAGCTCCTGCGATTTGGAAATTCTTTCGTTGAGTTGAATGAGATAGTCGTTGTATGTCTCATTTTCGGTGTTGTCTTGAAAAGGAGTGGCTGATGGCGTTCTAGCTATTCTACCGAACACTAGTTCGTGAGGGGTGTATAACGTACCCTCGTGTACGCTGGTGTTGTATGCGAACATCGCGTACGGTAACCATTTCTCCCATTCGTTACTCGACTCGATATAGTGTTTCAGATACTCGGCCAAGACGTGGTGAGATCTTTCGACGGACCCGTTCGTTTGCGGATGGAATGCGGTGGACTTGTACTGCTTGATTCTGAATTTGATAGCGATGGCTTTTATCAGGCTATTTATAAAATTGGAGCCCTGATCTGTCAGTATGCCCTTGGGGCATCCGAACTTACAGATAAACTCTCGAATCAATGCATCCGCAATGTCTACGGCCGTGGTGGTTTTAAGGGGAATTGCGACGGAGAATTTTGTTAGTAGGTCTTGGATTGTTAATATGTTTGTGAAACCATCTGGTGTTTCGGGAAGAGGACCCATAACGTCCATCGAGATTTTGTCAAAAGCCCTGCCGGGGGTATCGGTTAGAGTGAGAGGTTGTCTCGTTTTTACTCTGACCAGTTTTTCCGTTTGGCAGCTTTTGCATTTGCCGATGTATTCTTGGATTTGCAACTTCATATTGGGCCAAAAGTATTGTTGCCTAATACGAGTGTATGTTTTATTCACACCCTTGTGGCCTCCCACAGGTGTGTCGTGGTTCTCCTGTATTATTTTCAGTCTATCTTGGACTGGCGGAGTTCGAATCAGCCCCTGACAGACCGTTATTTGAACGTTCGATTCGTAAAATAGGTCCTCGAGGATTTTTCGGATTCGGGACCATGGAATAGAATCAAGGGAGATCTGTGCGATACTGAATGTTGTTAACTGGAGTTCGTTTACGACGTCGTATAGTGATCGAAATGCTTCGACCGTGGTTTGGAAATCGACTGATCGGCTTGGATGTTCCACGATCGGAAGCTGGATTTGGTACTCGTTTTCTATTTTCACAACTTTGGATCTGGAAAGGACGATGTTTTCGTTGGGAAGGAATTGTCCGGTTTTTTCGAGTTCTTGGGCACCCGCGTCGTAAGGGTGTCCTGACTGCGTGACGAAAATGACAATATTGTCTCGTCTGGTTGACAGTGAGTCGCGACTGTATTTAAACAAAGGCTCTCGCCTGATGTATTCATTCGGTGCAGGGACATAGATTTCGGGATTATCGGTTGTGTGCGGAGTTGACGAGGTGTCGGTAAGTGAGGGAGCGTCGGGCGTCGGTACGTCGGTTCCCGACGTTACCGGTGTAGGAGGAGGAGCTGGAGTGGTGTATTTCCTTCGAACTTCCGGGGAGACATCGAAGATGTCATCCTCCGAATCAAGTGCGTGGGAAAGCGGGAAAACTCGGGCGGGATTCCGCGATAGTGCGTCCGCATTGAGGTTGGTTTTGCCGCTTTTGTATACCATCTCATAATCAAATTCAGCAAGCTTAAGCCTCCAACGAACGAGTCTACTGGATGGATCTTTGACCGAGTTCATCCACACTAACGGCCGATGGTCGGTAACGAGTTTGAACTGGTTACCGTAGATGTATGGCCGGAAATAGTGGACGGCGTAGACGATCGCCAGACACTCCTTCTCGATCGTAGAATAATTTCGCTCCGCAGTATTGAGTAATCGCGACGTGTACGCGATCGGCAGATCGCGACCTATCGGGCCTTGACTGAGAATAGCGCCGATCGCTTCGGCAGATGCATCGGTGGTTATAACGAACGGCTGCTTAAAGTTCGGATATTGGAGTATAGGAGCCTCGCACAGGCAATCGCGAAGTTGTACAAATGAGTTTTCTTGATCGTTGCGCCACACGAAAGGCGCGTCCTTTTTTAACAGATTGGTCAGAGGTTTAGCGATACGCGAGAAATTAGCAATGAAACGCCTGTAATATCCCGCAAGACCGAGGAATTGTTTAATTTGTTTGGCGTTCTGTGGACGTGGAAAATTTTTCACCGCGCTTATTTTCGCGGGGTCCGGTTTTACCCCGTGCTCGCTGATAATGTGGCCTAAATAGCTAACCTCTCTTCGCAGGAATTCGCACTTATCAGGTTGCAAAACTAGGTTGGCTTCCTTGAGCCTTTTTGTTAATTTTTCAAATTTTACTCGGTGCTCCTGCAGAGAGCTGGCGTAGATCACGATATCATCGAGGTAGACGAATACCTCGTTCCCCTGGAGGCCGGAGAGGACGTTGTCCATCAGCCTCTGGAACGTCGCGGGCGCGTTTTTCAACCCGAAGGGCATTCTTTTGAACTCATAGTGCCCGTGAGGCGTAGAAAAAGCGGTTTTCGGAGCGTCGGCGGGTTCCATAGGGATCTGATGGAACCCGCTCGCGAGATCGAAAGTACTGAAGTATTTCGCGCTACCGAGCTGATCGAGAATCTCCGTGATGCAAGGGAGGGGGTACGCGTCGGCGACAGACTTCTCGTTCAGAGCTCGGTAGTCGATAACGACGCGCCACTGTTTATTGCCCAAGGAATCAGGCTTCTTGGGCACTACCCACAGTGGTGAATTATAAGGCGATTTGGACGGAGAGATGACATCGTTTTGTAAAAAGTGTTCGACTTGACGGCGAATTTCCTCCTTATGTGCCGGGGGAAAGCGATATTGCTTCACGTTGACGGGTCGGTCGTCAACGGTTGGTATTTTATGCGTGGTGGCCGAAGTGTGTCCTAATTTGTCGCCTTGGATATGGAAGAGATGCTGCGAGCTTTCGACGAGGCGGACGACGTGTTCTTTTTCCTCCTTATTGAGGTGATCGAGACGAAGGAGACTGAGTATACGGTCCACGCGAGATTGCGGAGAGTCGGCGGTTTGCGGTGATAGCGGAGATTTCGATTTTGCATCTCGCTTTACATTGGTTTTTACCGCTTGCGCGTAGGAAATTCGGTGCTTGTTTATTACTTTGCACCGAGAAGGAGGAAGCTCGCGTGTCGAATACGATGTCTGATTTGAAATAGAAGTAGAAATTTCCCTTTTGTGGGAAGAGCCGATCGGTGCGGCGGATACAGCGTATTTTTTCGAATTGGAAAAAATTGGAAACAGAGAGGGACTGCCCTCCTCGTGGAGGGGAGTCATAATTTGAGCCGGTTCGAGTTTTACGTCTGGCAATGCGATTTTGATCGTGCGATCTGATGAATTTATTATTCTTGTAATCGCCTTGCCATGGACCACTCTGACTAGGGCGTTCCCGAAAAATATTCCCGGTGCTAAATTAATTCTCGGAATTATTCCTTCTGGGATATCGGAGTTTATCACGCGAACCTTTATTCCGACATTTGATCGCGGAGGAATCGAGATCTGATCTCTTTGCTTCGAAGAAACGGCCTTCTTATCCGTTCTGGGTTTAGATTTCGCCGGTGCATCGCGTTTCGGAGGGGGCGATGATTGCGGCGGCGTCGGAGGAGAAATAGATTTAGTGCGCGACGTTTGTTTATTTTTCGCTGGTAAGTGAGGAGCGGTCTCCGGGCGCGACGACGGTTCTTCGGTTGGCTCGACATCCTCTACGAAAGGGATTTTCTGCCCGTTCCATTTGATAAATTTCTTAAGGAAGGAAATTTCCGCGTCCTTACAAAAGCCCGAGCCGAGGATTCCGTTAGGCTTTAAGGGAAAATTGTCCTCGACTACATTGAAGGGGACGACGCGGTCGAAGATTACCAGGTTCACCGTCCCTAAGGTGGCTGTTTTGCCGTCGGTTACACCCGTTATAATCACTATTTCCGAAGAGTCGATTCGCGCGGAGGATTTTAATGCCGATCGTTTGATAATGTTTATCTCTGCCCCGGTGTCTATCATAAATCGGGTTGGACAGATTAAATGATCGGATTTAATTATCACGGTAGGCGTGCTTGCTTTCCCGGTGATATTTATTGCGGCGTTTCTCCTACTTCCTCGTCGGAATTGTTCGCTGCGAGAGTTCGTATTTGCGGTAGGGCCTCGCGACCTGTCTCGCGGCGGGTACGGAGGCCACCGTCGTTTCCCGAGTCCCTGTTCAAATTGTTATTATATCTTCTCTTACGGCATTCGTCTATGCTGTGCCCCGGGTTTTTACAATATTTGCAAAATTTTTGCGCGTCCCTGTCTAAAATTTGTCGCGGCTGTTCGTAGGACGGGCGTTGAGCGGGAAGCGGTGCGTCCCTGGGACGCAGGTATGGGTCTCGATATTCCCGTGATCGGTATTGAGGTACGGTTCTGAGCCGACATTCGGTCGCGTAATGTCCCGTGTTGTTGCATTTACTGCAGATAATGTCTACGAGTTTTTCGCAAGATTCCGCGCGTGGTCGCGTTTTGCCTAGACGTTGTAAGTCGCGTTCGTGAATTTGAAAGAGTTCGCGTGCTCTTGTGAAAATTTGCTGCAGGGTGTTGTATGGATCTATCGGCATCTGAATTCTTATTTCGGGAATAAGTCCGTCCCTGAAGCACTGTGACGCGAGTTTGTTTACGCTTTCTAAGGACTCTTGGGGATCGCGACGCGCGAGTCTGTCGCAGTCAATTATGGCTGTCTTCAGGTCCTTTACCCGTCCAATATAATCTAAAATGTGCTCGTTGGCACGCATGTATATATTGGTGAGTTCGCCCCTGTAGTGATCGGCGGATTTCACGGGTCCGAACGAACATCGAAGAATATCAGTTAATTCCAGAATCGTCTGGCACGGCTCGTCCTCTAACGCGGCATAAGCGCGGCCCTTCAATTTGCCCTTCAGAAGGCGCGTAAACGTGCGCTCGCACCCGTTCGGAATTAGTTCGTAAGCCCGTTTGCAAGCCCGCGTAAATTGGAGTACCGGAATATTTTGTCCGTCGAACGTCGGTACGGCTTCAAGCGCTTGCTTGAGCGAAAGCTCGTCATGTTGCGGGTTGGTTACGGCGGATATTTGACTCGAACCTTGTGCGGAAATCGGGTCTATACGCGGAATTTCCAACGGCACTGTATCGTCGCGTGCTAGATCTGGAGTTCGGCGGATAGCTTCAATTTCGCGACGGAGCATTTCAACTTGTTGAAGCAAGGTCACCGTAGTTGGATCGGTCGATTCTACGTTTTTCGCCGATGTGCCTGCTTGCGCGGTATCTTGAGTAAGCTCGCCGAGAGCGTCTTGAAAATCTAATGCCCTATTTGTGCGTTTATCGCGATCAGTTTCGTGCATCGCGGCGGCCCGTTGCGCTTGCTGGCGCGTTTTGGTCGGTGGAGTTCTCGTTGCCATGGCTTGTTTCGCGGTCTCGGACGGCAGAATTTCCGTGGAGAACGCGTGGCTATCCCACCGCTGTCACCAAAAATATCTTTCGTGTCACGTCCCGAGGTGCGTTTGCGCTCGATCCGATGGCACGATTCGTTGCCTTTCCCGAAAAACCTACGCGAATTGCGCTGGGGCCGGGTTCGTTGGCGGTCGGAACTCGATCTAACCAAAATTACGCCTAACACTTACCTTTCGACGTCTTCTTAATACTGTTTCGCCTCTCGTTCCAGGTATCTGTGGCGCCGTGGATCCGTGACCGGAATAGCAGCGGCGTACGGCTGGATCGGCGGAGCGTCGACGGGAATGAGTCTCCAGGCAGGCGAGCTACGGCTGGAGGAAACTGGCGCTGGAACCGGGCGATCCTGGATTCGAATTGGACGTACGGCTGCGAAGACCTCCTTCGCAGGAACGGAAACAGCGTTGCAGACGTATGGATGTCCGGAAGTACAACTCGCGTATTCGCGAATGAGACGGCGTAGATATTCTTTCCTACCCGCGCGTCGTGTACGCCTTTTCGGAGGCTCGGGATTCATCAAAGGCGCTTGCACTAGGACGGAATACGGCTCGGCCAAGCGATGGTGCGCTCTGGCTTACCGAGGTCGATCCTTGTTCAAGATACCTTGGATACGATAGGAATGCAGCGAGAGCAGTCGAGCGTTGGTGCGCTCAAAGACTGTCCAGCGTACAGAGCTGTCGCAGATGAATCGTGTGAATTGAATAAGAATCGCGAGCGTACACGTGGAATAGAATTTAAGGAACTTGTATTCGAATAAAGAGACTTGGATTTGGTAAAACAAGAGTATATTCTATAATATAACTATCCTACTACACTTTACTAAGTCTAAGTTATCAACTAACGATATAATATGAAATGGAAATAGTAATAAGTTATAATAAGGACTCCGCTAAGGGAGATGCGATAGAGTCGGCTGCATGAGAGCTGATAGCTCGTGGCAGGGGAGCGTATTGCTCGGAGGTTGAGATTAGAACCGTCTCGGAGATCGGACTCCAAGGAACTCCTCTCTCGGTCGCGCGTCCGCGACCTCCTCGGGTTGCGTGGCGCGCGAGTCGCTGGGCCCCGTGAGTGGGGCGTACGATCGGAGTGGGGCGGCCACTCGGAGTGGGGTGCGGCTCGCGTTCAGCGTGAGCCGCGAGCGTCGAGTGCGCGCGGGCGCGCATCGCAGCTTATATTCTATACGACTTAGAAATTATGATTGTACAAATATCTGCTTATATTTAGGTGTGTGTTGGGTTGTGTATGTACATGATTCGTGTAGAGTGCTTAATCTAGAATCGCGTGTATGAAAAGTAAGCGTACGGTTGTGTGATCGCAGGTGATCGGGATTCGTACGCGGGGAGGTATTCCTCATCCTCGTAGCGTTGTCTCCTCGTCTCGGGGCGTCGAATCGTCGTGCGGCCCGTGTACGGGGGATGCTGATACAGGTGCTGGCGGGAGAGCGGTGTCCCGGTTGCGGATGCTGCGGATGCTGGTTGGCGCCAGAGGGTGGCAGGCGGTGCGCCTGACGTCACAGTGTCGCATTTGCATTCATTTGAAGCATAGACGAGGAGTAAATAACACTTCGCTATGAATATTATATCCTATCATGAAACATAGAAATGAGATGCGATATCGCGTTTTAAGCAGCATTACAACACTATTGCTACGATACGTAGACATCTGCAAACGCTATTTCCTAGCAAGGGAGTGTCGCATTTACATTCTTTTGAAGTGAATACGAGGTATACATGAGACTTCGCAATGAATATTATATCTTATCATGAAACATAGAAATGAGATGCAGCATCTCGTTTTAAGAATCATTAGTACTCTATTGCTTCGATACGTAGACTCCTGCAATCGCTATTTCCTAGCAAGGAAGTGTCGCTTTTACAATCATATGAAGCATAGACAAGGAATACATAACACTTCGCAATGAATATTATATCTTATCATGAATCATAGAAATGAGATGCGATATCGCGTTTTAAGAAGCATTACAACTCTAGTGCTACGATACGTAGACATCTGCAAACGCTATTTCCTAGCAAGGAAGTGTCGCATTTACATTCTTTTGAAGTGAATACGAGGCATACATGAGACTTCGCTATGAATATTATATCTTTTCAGTAAACATAGAAATGAGATGCGATATCGCGTTTTATGAAGCATTACAACTCTATTGCTACGATACTTAGACATCTGCAAACGCTATTTCCTAGCAAGGAAGTGTCGCTTTTACAATCATATGAAGCATAGACGAGGAATACATAACACTTCGCAATGAATATTATATCTTGTCATGAATCATAGAAGTGAGATGCGATATCGCGTTTTAAGAAGCTTTAGAATTCTATGGCTACGATACGTAGACATCTGCAAACGCTATTTCCTAGCAAGGAAGTGTCGCATTTACATTCTTTTGAAGTGAATACGAGGCATACATGAGACTTCGCTATGAATATTATATCTTTTCAGTAAACATAGAAATGAGATGCGATATCGCGTTTTATGAAGCATTACAACTCTATTGCTACGATACTTAGACATCTGCAAACGCTATTTCCTAGCAAGGAAGTGTCGCTTTTACAATCATATGAAGCATAGACGAGGAATACATAACACTTCGCAATGAATATTATATCTTGTCATGAATCATAGAAGTGAGATGCGATATCGCGTTTTAAGAAGCTTTGGAATTCTATGGCTACGATACGTAGACATCTGCAAACGCTATTTCCTAGCCAGGAAGTGTCGCATTTACGTTCATTTGAAGTGTATGCGAGGAATACATAACACTTCGCAATGAATATTATATCTTATCATGAATCACAGAAATGAGATGCGATATCGCGTTTTAAGAAGCTTTAGAACTCTATTGCGACGATACGTAGACATCTGCGAACGCTATTTCCGAGAAAGGAAGTGTCGCATTTACATTCATTCGAAGCATAGACGAGGAATACATAATACTTCGCAACGAATATTTTATCTTATCATGAGACATAGAAATGAGATGCGATATCGCGTTTTAAGAAGCATTACAACTCTATTGCTACGATACGTAGACATCTGCAAACGCTATTTCCCAGCAAGGAAGTGCCGCATTTACGTTCATTTGAAGTGTATGCGAGGAATACATAACACTTCACAATGAATATTATATCTTATAATGAATCATAGAAATGAGATGCGATATCGCGTTTTAAGAAGCGTTAGAACACTATTGCTACGATACGTAGACATCTGCAAACGCTATTTCCTAGCAAGGGAGTGTCGCATTTACATTCTTTTGAAGTGAATACGAGGTATACATGAGACTTCGCAATGAATATTATGTCTTATCATGAAACATAGAAATTAGATGCAGCCTCTCGTTTTAAGAATCATTAGTACTCTATTGCTTCGATACGTAGACTCCTGCAATCGCTATTTCCTAGCAAGGAAGTGTCGCTTTTACAATCATATGAAGCATAGACGAGGAATACATAACACTTCGCAATGAATATTATATCTTATCATGAATCATAGAAATGAGATGCGATATCGCGTTTTAAGAAGCATTACAACTCTATTGCTACGATACGTAGATATCTGCAAACGCTATTTCCCAGCAAGGAAGTGTCGCACTTACATTCATTTGAAGTGTATTCGAGGAATACATAACACTTCGCAATGAATATTATATCTTATCATGAATCATAGAAATGAGATGCGATATCGCGTTTTAAGAAGCATTACAACTCTAGTGCTACGATACGTAGACATCTGCAAACGCTATTTCCTAGCAAGGAAGAGTCGCATTTACATTCTTTTGAAGTGAATACGAGGCATACATGAGACTTCGCTATGAATATTATATCTTTTCAGTAAACATAGAAATGAGATGCGATATCGCGTTTTATGAAGCATTACAACTCTATTGCTACGATACTTAGACATCTGCAAACGCTATTTCCTTGCAAGGAAGTGTCGCATTTACATTCATTTGAAGCGTAGACGAGGAATACATAGTACTTCGCAATGAATATTATATCTTATCATGAGACATAGAAATGAGATGCGATTTCGCGTTTTAAGAAGCATTACAACTCTATTGCTACGATACGTAGATATCTGCAAACGCTATTTCCTAGCAAGGAAGTGTCGCATTTACATTCTTTTGAAGTGAATACGAGGCATACATGAGACTTCGCTATGAATATTATATCTTTTCAGTAAACATAGAAATGAGATGCGATATCGCGTTTTATGAAGCATTACAACTCTATTGCTACGATACTTAGACATCTGCAAACGCTATTTCCTAGCAAGGAAGTGTCGCTTTTACAATCATATGAAGCATAGACGAGGAATACATAATACTTCGCAACGAATATTTTATCTTATCATGAGACATAGAAATGAGATGCGATATCGCGTTTTAAGAAGCATTACAACTCTACTGCTACGATACGTAGTCATCTGCAAACGCTATTTCCCAGCAAGGAAGTGTCGCATTTACGTTCATTTGAAGTGTATGCGAGGAATACATAACACTTCGCAATGAATATTATATCTTATAATGAATCATAGAAATGAGATGCGATATCGCGTTTTAAGAAGCGTTAGAACACTATTGCTACGATACGTAGACATCTGCAAACGCTATTTCCTAGCAAGAGAGTGTCGCATTTACATTCTTTTGAAGTGAATACGAGGTATACATGAGACTTCGCAATGAATATTATATCTTATCATGAAACATAGAAATTAGATGCAGCATCTCGTTTTAAGAATCATTAGTACTCTATTGCTTCGATACGTAGACTCCTGCAATCGCTATTTCCTAGCAAGGAAGTGTCGCTTTTACAATCATATGAAGCATAGACGAGGAATACATAACACTTCGCAATGAATATTATATCTTATCATGAATCATAGAAATGAGATGCGATATCGCGTTTTAAGAAGCATTACAACTCTATTGCTACGATACGTAGATATCTGCAAACGCTATTTCCCAGCAAGAAAGTGTCGCACTTACATTCATTTGAAGTGTATTCGAGGAATACATAACACTTCGCAATGAATATTATATCTTATCATGAATCATAGAAATGAGATGCGATATCGCGTTTTAAGAAGCATTACAACTCTAGTGCTACGATACGTAGACATCTGCAAACGCTATTTCCTAGCAAGGAAGAGTCGCATTTACATTCTTTTGAAGTGAATACGAGGCATACATGAGACTTCGCTATGAATATTATATCTTTTCAGTAAACATAGAAATGAGATGCGATATCGCGTTTTATGAAGCATTACAACTCTATTGCTACGATACTTAGATATCTGCAAACGCTATTTCCTAGCAAGGAAGTGTCGCATTTACATCCATTTGAAGCGTAGACGAGGAATACATAGTACTTCGTAATGAATATTATATCTTGTCATGAAACATAGAAATGAGATGCGATATCGCGTTTTAAGCAGCATTACAACACTATTGCTACGATACGTAGATATCTGCAAACGTTATTTCCTAGCAAGGAATTGTCGCATTTACTTTTATTTGAAGTGTATGCGAGGAATACATAACACTTCACAATGAATATTATATCTTATAATGAATCATAGAAATGAGATGCGATATCGCGTTTTAAGAAGCATTACAACTCTAGTGCTACGATACGTAGACATCTGCAAACGCTATTTCCTAGCAATGAAGTGTCGCATTTACGTTCATTTGAAGTGTATGTGAGGAATACATAACACTTCACAATGAATATTATATCTTATAATGAATCATAGAAATGAGATGCGATATCGCGTTTTAAGAAGCGTTAGAACACTATTGCTACGATACGTAGACATCTGCAAGCGCTATTTCCTGGCAAGGAAGTGACGCATTTACATTCATTTGAAGCGTAGAAGAGGAATACATAGTACTTCGCAATGTATATTATATCTTATCATGAAACATAGAAACGAGATGCGGCATCTCGTTTTAAGAAGCATTAGTACTCTATTGCTTCGATACGTAGACATCTGCAATCGCTATTTCCTAGCAAGGAAGAGTCGCATTTACAATCATATGAAGCATAGACGAGGAATACATAACACTTCGCAATGAATATTATATCTTGTCATGAATCATAGAAGTGAGATGCGATATCGCGTTTTAAGAAGCTTTAGAATTCTATGGCTACGATACGTAGACATCTGCAAACGCTATTTCCTAGCCAGGAAGTGTCGCATTTACGTTCATTTGAAGTGTATGCGAGGAATACATAACACTTCGCAATGAATATTATATCTTATCATGAATCACAGAAATGAGATGCGATATCGCGTTTTAAGAAGCTTTAGAACTCTATTGCGACGATACGTAGACATCTGCAAACGCTATTTCCGAGAAAGGAAGTGTCGCATTTACATTCATTCGAAGCGTAGACGAGGAATACATAATACTTCGCAACGAATATTTTATCTTATCATGAGACATAGAAATGAGATGCGATATCGCGTTTTAAGAAGCATTACAACTCTATTGCTACGATACGTAGACATCTGCAAACGCTATTTCCCAGCAAGGAAGTGCCGCATTTACGTTCATTTGAAGTGTATGCGAGGAATACATAACACTTCACAATGAATATTATATCTTATCATGAGACATAGAAATGAGATGCGATATCGCGTTTTAAGAAGCATTACAACTCTATTGCTACGATACGTAGATATCTGCAAACGTTATTTCCTAGCAAGGAATTGTCGCATTTACTTTCATTTGAAGTGTATGCGAGGAATACATAACACTTCGCAATGAATATTATATCTTATAGTGAATCATAGAAATGATATGCGATATCGCGTTTTAAGAAGCGTTAGAACACTATTGCTACGATACGTAGACATTTGCAAACGCTATTTCCTAGCAAGGAAGTGTCGCATTTACATTCCTTTGAAGTGAATACGAGGCATACATGAGACTTCGCAATGAATATTATATCTTTTCAGTAAACATAGAAATGAGATGCGATATCGCGTTTTATGAAGCATTACAACTCTATTGCTACGATACTTAGACATCTGCAAACGCTATTTCCTAGCAAGGAAGTGTCGCATTTACATTCATTTGAAGCGTAGACGAGGAATACATAGTACTTCGCAATGAATATTATATCTTATAGTGAATCATAGAAATGATATGCGATATCGCGTTTTAAGAAGCGTTAGAACACTATTGCTACGATACGTAGACATTTGCAAACGCTATTTCCTAGCAAGGAAGTGTCGCATTTACATTCCTTTGAAGTGAATACGAGGCATACATGAGACTTCGCAATGAATATTATATCTTTTCAGTAAACATAGAAATGAGATGCGATATCGCGTTTTATGAAGCATTACAACTCTATTGCTACGATACTTAGACATCTGCAAACGCTATTTCCTTGCAAGGAAGTGTCGCATTTACATTCATTTGAAGCGTAGACGAGGAATACATAGTACTTCGCAATGAATATTATTTCTTATCATGAAACATAGAAATGAGATCGGATATCGCGTTTTAAGAAGCATTACAACTCTATTGCTACGATACGTAGACATCTGCAAACGCTATTTCCAAGCAAGGAAGTGTCGCATTTACATTCATTTGAAGCGTAGACGAGGAATACATAGTACTTCGCAATGAATATTATATCTTATCATGAGACATAGAAATGAGATGCGATATCGCGTTTTAAGAAGCATTACAACTCTATTGCTACGATACGTAGATATCTGCAAACGTTATTTCCTAGCAAGGAATTGTCGCATTTACTTTCATTTGAAGTGTATGCGAGGAATACATAACACTTCGCAATGAATATTATATCTTATAGTGAATCATAGAAATGATATGCGATATCGCGTTTTAAGAAGCGTTAGAACACTATTGCTACGATACGTAGACATTTGCAAACGCTATTTCCTAGCAAGGAAGTGTCGCATTTACATTCCTTTGAAGTGAATACGAGGCATACATGAGACTTCGCAATGAATATTATATCTTTTCAGTAAACATAGAAATGAGATGCGATATCGCGTTTTATGAAGCATTACAACTCTATTGCTACGATACTTAGACATCTGCAAACGCTATTTCCTAGCAAGGAAGTGTCGCATTTACATTCATTTGAAGCGTAGACGAGGAATACATAGTACTTCGCAATGAATATTATATCTTATAGTGAATCATAGAAATGATATGCGATATCGCGTTTTAAGAAGCGTTAGAACACTATTGCTACGATACGTAGACATCTGCAAGCGCTATTTCCTGGCAAGGAAGTGACGCATTTACATTCATTTGAAGCGTAGACGAGGAATACATAGTACTTCGCAATGAATATTATATCTTATCATGAAACATAGAAACGAGATGCGGCATCTCGTTTTAAGGAGCATTAGTACTCTATTGCTTCGATACGTAGACACCTGCAATCGCTATTTCCTAGCAAAGAAGAGTCGCATTTACAATCATATGAAGCATAGACGAGGAATACATAACACTTCGCAATGAATATTATATCTTATCATGAATCATAGAAATGAGATGCGATATCGCGTTTTATGAAGCATTACAACTCTATTGCTACGATACTTAGACATCTGCAAACGCTGTTTCCTAGCAAGGAAATGTCGCATTAACAATCATTTGAAGCGTAGACGAGGAATACGTAGTACTTCGCAATGAATATTATATCTTATCATGAAACATAGAAATGAGATCGGATATCGCGTTTTAAGAAGCATGACAACTCTATTGCTACGATACGTAGACATCTGCAAACGCTATTTCCGAGAAAGGATGTGTCGCCTTTACATTCATTTGAAGCGTAGACGAGGAATACATAATACTTCGCAACGAATATTTTATCTTATCATGAGACATAGAAATGAGATGCGATATCGCGTTTTAAGAAGCTTTAGAACTCTATTGCTACGATACGTAGACATCTGCAAACGCTATTTCCCAGCAAGGAAGTGTCGCATTTACGTTCATTTGAAGTGTATGCGAGGAATACATAACACTTCACAATGAATATTATATCTTATAATGAATCATAGAAATGAGATGCGATATCGCGTTTTAAGAAGCGTTAGAACACTATTGCTACGATACGTAGACATCTGCAAACGCTATTTCCTAGCAAGGGAGTGTCGCATTTACATTCTTTTGAAGTGAATACGAGGTATACATGAGACTTCGCAATGAATATTATATCTTATCATGAAACATAGAAATGAGATGCAGCATCTCGTTTTAAGAATCATTAGTACTCTATTGCTTCGATACGTAGACTCCTGCAATCGCTATTTCCTAGCAAGGAAGTGTCGCTTTTACAATCATATGAAGCATAGACAAGGAATACATAACACTTCGCAATGAATATTATATCTTATCATGAATCATAGAAATGAGATGCGATATCGCGTTTTAAGAAGCATTACAACTCTAGTGCTACGATACGTAGACATCTGCAAACGCTATTTCCTAGCAAGGAAGTGTCGCATTTACATTCTTTTGAAGTGAATACGAGGCATACATGAGACTTCGCTATGAATATTATATCTTTTCAGTAAACATAGAAATGAGATGCGATATCGCGTTTTATGAAGCATTACAACTCTATTGCTACGATACTTAGACATCTGCAAACGCTATTTCCTAGCAAGGAAGTGTCGCATTTACATTCATTTGAAGCGTAGACGAGGAATACATAGTACTTCGCAATGAATATTATATCTTATAGTGAATCATAGAAATGATATGCGATATCGCGTTTTAAGAAGCGTTAGAACACTATTGCTACGATACGTAGACATCTGCAAGCGCTATTTCCTGGCAAGGAAGTGACGCATTTACATTCATTTGAAGCGTAGACGAGGAATACATAGTACTTCGCAATGAATATTATATCTTATCATGAAACATAGAAACGAGATGCGGCATCTCGTTTTAAGGAGCATTAGTACTCTATTGCTTCGATACGTAGACACCTGCAATCGCTATTTCCTAGCAAAGAAGAGTCGCATTTACAATCATATGAAGCATAGACGAGGAATACATAACACTTCGCAATGAATATTATATCTTATCATGAATCATAGAAATGAGATGCGATATCGCGTTTTATGAAGCATTACAACTCTATTGCTACGATACTTAGACATCTGCAAACGCTGTTTCCTAGCAAGGAAATGTCGCATTAACAATCATTTGAAGCGTAGACGAGGAATACGTAGTACTTCGCAATGAATATTATATCTTATCATGAAACATAGAAATGAGATCGGATATCGCGTTTTAAGAAGCATGACAACTCTATTGCTACGATACGTAGACATCTGCAAACGCTATTTCCGAGAAAGGATGTGTCGCCTTTACATTCATTTGAAGCGTAGACGAGGAATACATAATACTTCGCAACGAATATTTTATCTTATCATGAGACATAGAAATGAGATGCGATATCGCGTTTTAAGAAGCTTTAGAACTCTATTGCTACGATACGTAGACATCTGCAAACGCTATTTCCCAGCAAGGAAGTGTCGCATTTACGTTCATTTGAAGTGTATGCGAGGAATACATAACACTTCACAATGAATATTATATCTTATAATGAATCATAGAAATGAGATGCGATATCGCGTTTTAAGAAGCGTTAGAACACTATTGCTACGATACGTAGACATCTGCAAACGCTATTTCCTAGCAAGGGAGTGTCGCATTTACATTCTTTTGAAGTGAATACGAGGTATACATGAGACTTCGCAATGAATATTATATCTTATCATGAAACATAGAAATGAGATGCAGCATCTCGTTTTAAGAATCATTAGTACTCTATTGCTTCGATACGTAGACTCCTGCAATCGCTATTTCCTAGCAAGGAAGTGTCGCTTTTACAATCATATGAAGCATAGACAAGGAATACATAACACTTCGCAATGAATATTATATCTTATCATGAATCATAGAAATGAGATGCGATATCGCGTTTTAAGAAGCATTACAACTCTAGTGCTACGATACGTAGACATCTGCAAACGCTATTTCCTAGCAAGGAAGTGTCGCATTTACATTCTTTTGAAGTGAATACGAGGCATACATGAGACTTCGCTATGAATATTATATCTTTTCAGTAAACATAGAAATGAGATGCGATATCGCGTTTTATGAAGCATTACAACTCTATTGCTACGATACTTAGACATCTGCAAACGCTATTTCCTAGCAAGGAAGTGTCGCATTTACGTTCATTTGAAGTGTATGTGAGGAATACATAACACTTCACAATGAATATTATATCTTATAATGAATCATAGAAATGAGATGCGATATCGCGTTTTAAGAAGCGTTAGAACACTATTGCTACGATACGTAGACATCTGCAAGCGCTATTTCCTGGCAAGGAAGTGACGCATTTACATTCATTTGAAGCGTAGAAGAGGAATACATAGTACTTCGCAATGTATATTATATCTTATCATGAAACATAGAAACGAGATGCGGCATCTCGTTTTAAGAAGCATTAGTACTCTATTGCTTCGATACGTAGACATCTGCAATCGCTATTTCCTAGCAAGGAAGAGTCGCATTTACAATCATATGAAGCATAGACGAGGAATACATAACACTTCGCAATGAATATTATATCTTGTCATGAATCATAGAAGTGAGATGCGATATTGCGTTTTAAGAAGCTTTAGAATTCTATGGCTACGATACGTAGACATCTGCAAACGCTATTTCCTAGCCAGGAAGTGTCGCATTTACGTTCATTTGAAGTGTATGCGAGGAATACATAACACTTCGCAATGAATATTATATCTTATCATGAATCACAGAAATGAGATGCGATATCGCGTTTTAAGAAGCTTTAGAACTCTATTGCGACGATACGTAGACATCTGCAAACGCTATTTCCGAGAAAGGAAGTGTCGCATTTACATTCATTCGAAGCGTAGACGAGGAATACATAATACTTCGCAACGAATATTTTATCTTATCATGAGACATAGAAATGAGATGCGATATCGCGTTTTAAGAAGCATTACAACTCTATTGCTACGATACGTAGACATCTGCAAACGCTATTTCCCAGCAAGGAAGTGCCGCATTTACGTTCATTTGAAGTGTATGCGAGGAATACATAACACTTCACAATGAATATTATATCTTATAATGAATCATAGAAATGAGATGCGATATCGCGTTTTAAGAAGCGTTAGAACACTATTGCTACGATACGTAGACATCTGCAAACGCTATTTCCTAGCAAGGGAGTGTCGCATTTACATTCTTTTGAAGTGAATACGAGGTATACATGAGACTTCGCAATGAATATTATATCTTATCATGAAACATAGAAATTAGATGCAGCATCTCGTTTTAAGAATCATTAGTACTCTATTGCTTCGATACGTAGACTCCTGCAATCGCTATTTCCTAGCAAGGAAGTGTCGCTTTTACAATCATATGAAGCATAGACGAGGAATACATAATACTTCGCAATGAATATTATATCTTATCATGAATCATAGAAATGAGATGCGATATCGCGTTTTAAGAAGCATTACAACTCTATTGCTACGATACGTAGATATCTGCAAACGCTATTTCCCAGCAAGGAAGTGTCGCACTTACATTCATTTGAAGTGTATTCGAGGAATACATAACACTTCGCAATGAATATTATATCTTATCATGAATCATAGAAATGAGATGCGATATCGCGTTTTAAGAAGCATTACAACTCTAGTGCTACGATACGTAGACATCTGCAAACGCTATTTCCTAGCAAGGAAGAGTCGCATTTACATTCTTTTGAAGTGAATACGAGGCATACATGAGACTTCGCTATGAATATTATATCTTTTCAGTAAACATAGAAATGAGATGCGATATCGCGTTTTATGAAGCATTACAACTCTATTGCTACGATACTTAGACATCTGCAAACGCTATTTCCTTGCAAGGAAGTGTCGCATTTACATTCATTTGAAGCGTAGACGAGGAATACATAGTACTTCGCAATGAATATTATTTCTTATCATGAAACATAGAAATGAGATCGGATATCGCGTTTTAAGAAGCATTACAACTCTATTGCTACGATACGTAGACATCTGCAAACGCTATTTCCAAGCAAGGAAGTGTCGCATTTACATTCATTTGAAGCGTAGACGAGGAATACATAGTACTTCGCAATGAATATTATATCTTATCATGAGACATAGAAATGAGATGCGATATCGCGTTTTAAGAAGCATTACAACTCTATTGCTACGATACGTAGATATCTGCAAACGTTATTTCCTAGCAAGGAATTGTCGCATTTACTTTCATTTGAAGTGTTTGCGAGGAATACATAACACTTCGCAATGAATATTATATCTTATAGTGAATCATAGAAATGATATGCGATATCGCGTTTTAAGAAGCGTTAGAACACTATTGCTACGATACGTAGACATTTGCAAACGCTATTTCCTAGCAAGGAAGTGTCGCATTTACATTCCTTTGAAGTGAATACGAGGCATACATGAGACTTCGCAATGAATATTATATCTTTTCAGTAAACATAGAAATG
Organism: Xylocopa sonorina; assembly: GCF_050948175.1. Classification (NCBI taxonomy): domain Eukaryota; kingdom Metazoa; phylum Arthropoda; class Insecta; order Hymenoptera; family Apidae; genus Xylocopa; species Xylocopa sonorina. The sequence goes on from NW_027490167.1 coordinate 1,043,449, forward strand.
AGATGCGATATCGCGTTTTATGAAGCATTACAACTCTATTGCTACGATACTTAGACATCTGCAAACGCTATTTCCTAGCAAGGAAGTGTCGCATTTACATTCATTTGAAGCGTAGACGAGGAATACATAGTACTTCGCAATGAATATTATATCTTATAGTGAATCATAGAAATGATATGCGATATCGCGTTTTAAGAAGCGTTAGAACACTATTGCTACGATACGTAGACATCTGCAAGCGCTTTATCCTGGCAAGGAAGTGACGCATTTACATTCATTTGAAGCGTAGACGAGGAATATATAGTACTTCGCAATGAATATTATATCTTATCATGAAACATAGAAACGAGATGCGGCATCTCGTTTTAAGAAGCATTAGTACTCTATTGCTTCGATACGTAGACACCTGCAATCGCTATTTCCTAGCAAGGAAGAGTCGCATTTACAATCATATGAAGCATAGACGAGGAATACATAACACTTCGCAATGAATATTATATCTTATCATGAATCATAGAAATGAGATGCGATATCGCGTTTTATGAAGCATTACAACTCTATTGCTACGATACTTAGACATCTGCAAACGCTGTTTCCTAGCAAGGAAGTGCCGCATTAACAATAATTTGAAGCGTAGACGAGGAATACGTAGTACTTCGCAATGAATATTATATCTTATCATGAAACATAGAAATGAGATCGGATATCGCGTTTTAAGAAGCATTACAACTCTATTGCTACGATACGTAGACATCTGCAAACGCTATTTCCGAGAAAGGATGTGTCGCCTTTACATTCATTTGAAGCGTAGACGAGGAATACATAATACTTCGCAACGAATATTTTATCTTATCATGAGACATAGAAATGAGATGCGATATCGCGTTTTAAGAAGCATTACAACTCTATTGCTACGATACGTAGACATCTGCAAACGCTATTTCCCAGCAAGGAAGTGCCGCATTTACGTTCATTTGAAGTGTATGCGAGGAATACATATGTGACGTCAGGCGCACCGCCTGCCACCCTCTGGCGCCAACCAGCATCCGCAGCATCCGCAACCGGGACACCGCTCTCCCGCCAGCACCTGTATCAGCATCCCCCGTACACGGGCCGCACGACGATTCGACGCCCCGAGACGAGGAGACAACGCTACGAGGATGAGGAATACCTCCCCGCGTACGAATCCCGATCACCTGCGATCACACAACCGTACGCTTACTTTTCATACACGCGATTCTAGATTAAGCACTCTACACGAATCATGTACATACACAACCCAACACACACCTAAATATAAGCAGATATTTGTACAATCATAATTTCTAAGTCGTATAGAATATAAGCTGCGATGCGCGCCCGCGCGCACTCGACGCTCGCGGCTCACGCTGAACGCGAGCCGCACCCCACTCCGAGTGGCCGCCCCACTCCGATCGTACGCCCCACTCACGGGGCCCAGCGACTCGCGCGCCACGCAACCCGAGGAGGTCGCGGACGCGCGACCGAGAGAAGAGTTCCTTCGAGTCCGATCTCCGAGACGGTTCTAATCTCAACCTCCGAGCAATACGCTCCCCTGCCACGAGCTATCAGCTCTCATGCAGCCGACTCTATCGCATCTCCCTTAGCGGAGTCCTTATTATAACTTATTACTATTTCCATTTCATATTATATCGTTAGTTGATAACTTAGACTTAGTAAAGTGTAGTAGGATAGTTATATTATAGAATATACTCTTGTTTTACCAAATCCAAGTCTCTTTATTCGAATACAAGTTCCTTAAATTCTATTCCACGTGTACGCTCGCGATTCTTATTCAATTCACACGATTCATCTGCGACAGCTCTGTACGCTGGACAGTCTTTGAGCGCACCAACGCTCGACTGCTCTCGCTGCATTCCTATCGTATCCAAGGTATCTTGAACAAGGATCGACCTCGGTAAGCCAGAGCGCACCATCGCTTGGCCGAGCCGTATTCCGTCCTAGTGCAAGCGCCTTTGATGAATCCCGAGCCTCCGAAAAGGCGTACACGACGCGCGGGTAGGAAAGAATATCTACGCCGTCTCATTCGCGAATACGCGAGTTGTACTTCCGGACATCCATACGTCTGCAACGCTGTTTCCGTTCCTGCGAAGGAGGTCTTCGCAGCCGTACGTCCAATTCGAATCCAGGATCGCCCGGTTCCAGCGCCAGTTTCCTCCAGCCGTAGCTCGCCTGCCTGGAGACTCATTCCCGTCGACGCTCCGCCGATCCAGCCGTACGCCGCTGCTATTCCGGTCACGGATCCACGGCGCCACAGATACCTGGAACGAGAGGCGAAACAGTATTAAGAAGACGTCGAAAGGTAAGTGTTAGGCGTAATTTTGGTTAGATCGAGTTCCGACCGCCAACGAACCCGGCCCCAGCGCAATTCGCGTAGGTTTTTCGGGAAAGGCAACGAATCGTGCCATCGGATCGAGCGCAAACGCACCTCGGGACGTGACACATAACACTTCACAATGAATATTATATCTTATAATGAATCATAGAAATGAGATGCGATATCGCGTTTTAAGAAGCGTTAGAACACTATTGCTACGATACGTAGACATCTGCAAACGCTATTTCCTAGCAAGGGAGTGTCGCATTTACATTCTTTTGAAGTGAATACGAGGTATACATGAGACTTCGCAATGAATATTATATCTTATCATGAAACATAGAAATTAGATGCAGCATCTCGTTTTAAGAATCATTAGTACTCTATTGCTTCGGTACGTAGACTCCTGCAATCGCTATTTCCTAGCAAGGAAGTGTCGCATTTACATTCATTTGAAGCGTAGACGAGGAATACATAGTACTTCGCAATGAATATTATTTCTTATCATGAAACATAGAAATGAGATCGGATATCGCGTTTTAAGAAGCATTACAACTCTATTGCTACGATACGTAGACATCTGCAAACGCTATTTCCAAGCAAGGAAGTGTCGCATTTACATTCATTTGAAGCGTAGACGAGGAATACATAGTACTTCGCAATGAATATTATATCTTATCATGAGACATAGAAATGAGATGCGATATCGCGTTTTAAGAAGCATTACAACTCTATTGCTACGATACGTAGATATCTGCAAACGTTATTTCCTAGCAAGGAATTGTCGCATTTACTTTCATTTGAAGTGTATGCGAGGAATACATAACACTTCGCAATGAGTATTATATCATATAGTGAATCATAGAAATGATATGCGATATCGCGTTTTAAGAAGCGTTAGAACACTATTGCTACGATACGTAGACATTTGCAAACGCTATTTCCTAGCAAGGAAGTGTCGCATTTACATTCCTTTGAATTGAATACGAGGCATACATGAGACTTCGCAATGAATATTATATCTTTTCAGTAAACATAGAAATGAGATGCGATATCGCGTTTTATGAAGCATTACAACTCTATTGCTACGATACTTAGACATCTGCAAACGCTATTTCCTAGCAAGGAAGTGTCGCATTTACATTCATTTGAAGCGTAGACGAGGAATACATAGTACTTCGCAATGAATATTATATCTTATAGTGAATCATAGAAATGATATGCGATATCGCGTTTTAAGAAGCGTTAGAACACTATTGCTACGATACGTAGACATCTGCAAGCGCTATTTCCTGGCAAGGCAGTGACGCATTTACATTCATTTGAAGCGTAGACGAGGAATACATAGTACTTCGCAATGAATATTATATCTTATCATGAAACATAGAAACGAGATGCGGCATCTCGTTTTAAGAAGCATTAGTACTCTATTGCTTCGATACGTAGACACCTGCAATCGCTATTTCCTAGCAAGGAAGAGTCGCATTTACAATCATATGAAGCATAGACGAGGAATACATAACACTTCGCAATGAATATTATATCTTATCATGAATCATAGAAATGAGATGCGATATCGCGTTTTATGAAGCATTACAACTCTATTGCTACGATACTTAGACATCTGCAAACGCTGTTTCCTAGCAAGGAAGTGTCGCATTAACAATAATTTGAAGCGTAGACGAGGAATACGTAGTACTTCGCAATGAATATTATATCTTATCATGAAACATAGAAATGAGATCGGATATCGCGTTTTAAGAAGCATTACAACTCTATTGCTACGATACGTAGACATCTGCAAACGCTATTTCCGAGAAAGGATGTGTCGCCTTTACATTCATTTGAAGCGTAGACGAGGAATACATAATACTTCGCAACGAATATTTTATCTTATCATGAGACATAGAAATGAGATGCGATATCGCGTTTTAAGAAGCATTACAACTCTATTGCTACGATACGTAGACATCTGCAAACGCTATTTCCCAGCAAGGAAGTGCCGCATTTACGTTCATTTGAAGTGTATGCGAGGAATACATAACACTTCACAATGAATATTATATCTTATAATGAATCATAGAAATGAGATGCGATATCGCGTTTTAAGAAGCGTTAGAACACTATTGCTACGATACGTAGACATCTGCAAACGCTATTTCCTAGCAAGGGAGTGTCGCATTTACATTCTTTTGAAGTGAATACGAGGTATACATGAGACTTCGCAATGAATATTATATCTTATCATGAAACATAGAAATTAGATGCAGCATCTCGTTTTAAGAATCATTAGTACTCTATTGCTTCGATACGTAGACTCCTGCAATCGCTATTTCCTAGCAAGGAAGTGTCGCTTTTACAATCATATGAAGCATAGACGAGGAATACATAACACTTCGCAATGAATATTATATCTTATCATGAATCATAGAAATGAGATGCGATATCGCGTTTTAAGAAGCATTACAACTCTATTGCTACGATACGTAGATATCTGCAAACGCTATTTCCCAGCAAGGAAGTGTCGCACTTACATTCATTTGAAGTGTATTCGAGGAATACATAACACTTCGCAATGAATATTATATCTTATCATGAATCATAGAAATGAGATGCGATATCGCGTTTTAAGAAGCATTACAACTCTAGTGCTACGATACGTAGACATCTGCAAACGCTATTTCCTAGCAAGGAAGAGTCGCATTTACATTCTTTTGAAGTGAATACGAGGCATACATGAGACTTCGCTATGAATATTATATCTTTTCAGTAAACATAGAAATGAGATGCGATATCGCGTTTTATGAAGCATTACAACTCTATTGCTACGATACTTAGACATCTGCAAACGCTATTTCCTTGCAAGGAAGTGTCGCATTTACATTCATTTGAAGCGTAGACGAGGAATACATAGTACTTCGCAATGAATATTATTTCTTATCATGAAACATAGAAATGAGATCGGATATCGCGTTTTAAGAAGCATTACAACTCTATTGCTACGATACGTAGACATCTGCAAACGCTATTTCCAAGCAAGGAAGTGTCGCATTTACATTCATTTGAAGCGTAGACGAGGAATACATAGTACTTCGCAATGAATATTATATCTTATCATGAGACATAGAAATGAGATGCGATATCGCGTTTTAAGAATCATTACAACTCTATTGCTACGATACGTAGATATCTGCAAACGTTATTTCCTAGCAAGGAATTGTCGCATTTACTTTCATTTGAAGTGTATGCGAGGAATACATAACACTTCGCAATGAATATTATATCTTATAGTGAATCATAGAAATGATATGCGATATCGCGTTTTAAGAAGCGTTAGAACACTATTGCTACGATACGTAGACATTTGCAAACGCTATTTCCTAGCAAGGAAGTGTCGCATTTACATTCCTTTGAAGTGAATACGAGGCATACATGAGACTTCGCAATGAATATTATATCTTTTCAGTAAACATAGAAATGAGATGCGATATCGCGTTTTATGAAGCATTACAACTCTATTGCTACGATACTTAGACATCTGCAAACGCTATTTCCTAGCAAGGAAGTGTCGCATTTACATTCATTTGAAGCGTAGACGAGGAATACATAGTACTTCGCAATGAATATTATATCTTATAGTGAATCATAGAAATGATATGCGATATCGCGTTTTAAGAAGCGTTAGAACACTATTGCTACGATACGTAGACATCTGCAAGCGCTATTTCCTGGCAAGGAAGTGACGCATTTACATTCATTTGAAGCGTAGACGAGGAATACATAGTACTTCGCAATGAATATTATATCTTATCATGAAACATAGAAACGAGATGCGGCATCTCGTTTTAAGAAGCATTAGTACTCTATTGCTTCGATATGTAGACACCTGCAATCGCTATTTCCTAGCAAGGAAGAGTCGCATTTACAATCATATGAAGCATAGACGAGGAATACATAACACTTCGCAATGAATATTATATCTTATCATGAATCATAGAAATGAGATGCGATATCGCGTTTTATGAAGCATTACAACTCTATTGCTACGATACTTAGACATCTGCAAACGCTGTTTCCTAGCAAGGAAGTGCCGCATTAACAATAATTTGAAGCGTAGACGAGGAATACGTAGTACTTCGCAATGAATATTATATCTTATCATGAAACATAGAAATGAGATCGGATATCGCGTTTTAAGAAGCATTACAACTCTATTGCTACGATACGTAGACATCTGCAAACGCTATTTCCGAGAAAGGATGTGTCGCCTTTACATTCATTTGAAGCGTAGACGAGGAATACATAATACTTCGCAACGAATATTTTATCTTATCATGAGACATAGAAATGAGATGCGATATCGCGTTTTAAGAAGCATTACAACTCTATTGCTACGATACGTAGACATCTGCAAACGCTATTTCCCAGCAAGGAAGTGCCGCATTTACGTTCATTTGAAGTGTATGCGAGGAATACATAACACTTCACAATGAATATTATATCTTATAATGAATCATAGAAATGAGATGCGATATCGCGTTTTAAGAAGCGTTAGAACACTATTGCTACGATACGTAGACATCTGCAAACGCTATTTCCTAGCAAGGGAGTGTCGCATTTACATTCTTTTGAAGTGAATACGAGGTATACATGAGACTTCGCAATGAATATTATATCTTATCATGAAACATAGAAATTAGATGCAGCATCTCGTTTTAAGAATCATTAGTACTCTATTGCTTCGGTACGTAGACTCCTGCAATCGCTATTTCCTAGCAAGGAAGTGTCGCATTTACATTCATTTGAAGCGTAGACGAGGAATACATAGTACTTCGCAATGAATATTATTTCTTATCATGAAACATAGAAATGAGATCGGATATCGCGTTTTAAGAAGCATTACAACTCTATTGCTACGATACGTAGACATCTGCAAACGCTATTTCCAAGCAAGGAAGTGTCGCATTTACATTCATTTGAAGCGTAGACGAGGAATACATAGTACTTCGCAATGAATATTATATCTTATCATGAGACATAGAAATGAGATGCGATATCGCGTTTTAAGAAGCATTACAACTCTATTGCTACGATACGTAGATATCTGCAAACGTTATTTCCTAGCAAGGAATTGTCGCATTTACTTTCATTTGAAGTGTATGCGAGGAATACATAACACTTCGCAATGAGTATTATATCATATAGTGAATCATAGAAATGATATGCGATATCGCGTTTTAAGAAGCGTTAGAACACTATTGCTACGATACGTAGACATTTGCAAACGCTATTTCCTAGCAAGGAAGTGTCGCATTTACATTCCTTTGAATTGAATACGAGGCATACATGAGACTTCGCAATGAATATTATATCTTTTCAGTAAACATAGAAATGAGATGCGATATCGCGTTTTATGAAGCATTACAACTCTATTGCTACGATACTTAGACATCTGCAAACGCTATTTCCTAGCAAGGAAGTGTCGCATTTACATTCATTTGAAGCGTAGACGAGGAATACATAGTACTTCGCAATGAATATTATATCTTATAGTGAATCATAGAAATGATATGCGATATCGCGTTTTAAGAAGCGTTAGAACACTATTGCTACGATACGTAGACATCTGCAAGCGCTATTTCCTGGCAAGGCAGTGACGCATTTACATTCATTTGAAGCGTAGACGAGGAATACATAGTACTTCGCAATGAATATTATATCTTATCATGAAACATAGAAACGAGATGCGGCATCTCGTTTTAAGAAGCATTAGTACTCTATTGCTTCGATACGTAGACACCTGCAATCGCTATTTCCTAGCAAGGAAGAGTCGCATTTACAATCATATGAAGCATAGACGAGGAATACATAACACTTCGCAATGAATATTATATCTTATCATGAATCATAGAAATGAGATGCGATATCGCGTTTTATGAAGCATTACAACTCTATTGCTACGATACTTAGACATCTGCAAACGCTGTTTCCTAGCAAGGAAGTGTCGCATTAACAATAATTTGAAGCGTAGACGAGGAATACGTAGTGTCACGTCCCGAGGTGCGTTTGCGCTCGATCCGATGGCACGATTCGTTGCCTTTCCCGAAAAACCTACGCGAATTGCGCTGGGGCCGGGTTCGTTGGCGGTCGGAACTCGATCTAACCAAAATTACGCCTAACACTTACCTTTCGACGTCTTCTTAATACTGTTTCGCCTCTCGTTCCAGGTATCTGTGGCGCCGTGGATCCGTGACCGGAATAGCAGCGGCGTACGGCTGGATCGGCGGAGCGTCGACGGGAATGAGTCTCCAGGCAGGCGAGCTACGGCTGGAGGAAACTGGCGCTGGAACCGGGCGATCCTGGATTCGAATTGGACGTACGGCTGCGAAGACCTCCTTCGCAGGAACGGAAACAGCGTTGCAGACGTATGGATGTCCGGAAGTACAACTCGCGTATTCGCGAATGAGACGGCGTAGATATTCTTTCCTACCCGCGCGTCGTGTACGCCTTTTCGGAGGCTCGGGATTCATCAAAGGCGCTTGCACTAGGACGGAATACGGCTCGGCCAAGCGATGGTGCGCTCTGGCTTACCGAGGTCGATCCTTGTTCAAGATACCTTGGATACGATAGGAATGCAGCGAGAGCAGTCGAGCGTTGGTGCGCTCAAAGACTGTCCAGCGTACAGAGCTGTCGCAGATGAATCGTGTGAATTGAATAAGAATCGCGAGCGTACACGTGGAATAGAATTTAAGGAACTTGTATTCGAATAAAGAGACTTGGATTTGGTAAAACAAGAGTATATTCTATAATATAACTATCCTACTACACTTTACTAAGTCTAAGTTATCAACTAACGATATAATATGAAATGGAAATAGTAATAAGTTATAATAAGGACTCCGCTAAGGGAGATGCGATAGAGTCGGCTGCATGAGAGCTGATAGCTCGTGGCAGGGGAGCGTATTGCTCGGAGGTTGAGATTAGAACCGTCTCGGAGATCGGACTCCAAGGAACTCCTCTCTCGGTCGCGCGTCCGCGACCTCCTCGGGTTGCGTGGCGCGCGAGTCGCTGGGCCCCGTGAGTGGGGCGTACGATCGGAGTGGGGCGGCCACTCGGAGTGGGGTGCGGCTCGCGTTCAGCGTGAGCCGCGAGCGTCGAGTGCGCGCGGGCACGCATCGCAGCTTATATTCTATACGACTTAGAAATTATGATTGTACAAATATCTGCTTATATTTAGGTGTGTGTTGGGTTGTGTATGTACATGATTCGTGTAGAGTGCTTAATCTAGAATCGCGTGTATGAAAAGTAAGCGTACGGTTGTGTGATCGCAGGTGATCGGGATTCGTACGCGGGGAGGTATTCCTCATCCTCGTAGCGTTGTCTCCTCGTCTCGGGGCGTCGAATCGTCGTGCGGCCCGTGTACGGGGGATGCTGATACAGGTGCTGGCGGGAGAGCGGTGTCCCGGTTGCGGATGCTGCGGATGCTGGTTGGCGCCAGAGGGTGGCAGGCGGTGCGCCTGACGTCACACCACCCCCCTTGGAAAAAGAATCTCGGCAATGCCGAGATCTCTTGTCTGTGGAGCGTGTGTCGGACTGCTGGGCCCGTTTCGTGGTTCCACTGGTTGACTGTCGCAGGGGTTGGAGGCTCTCTCCTGATTCATCCCGGCGAGGGTGGATGACCGCTGGACCGCGGTTGATGCTTCTCGTTGACTTGTTCATTCCACTTTGTTCACTTTCGCTTTCAGCGTCTTTTACACTATATTCACTGACTACAGTTCCAGTTTTTCTTATTTTTAACTCATTCGCATTCACACTGTGCATACCTTGCATTCGTTTACATAGCTTAATTTTGTTCGTGTGTACGATTTTATGTCGACCCTTTACATTTAACTTTACGTTGCAGTTGCCTAAAATTTCGAGTATTCGGTAGGGTCCTGAATACTGAGCTTGGAATTTATGCTTATTTGGTTCCTTTAAAAGGTACACCCACTGTCCTACCTCGAAATTTTTGACATTGACTTTGCGGTCGTAATAGAATTTCGATCTGCGTTTGGCGTTATCTAAATTATCTTTGGCGAGCTCCTGCGATTTGGAAATTCTTTCGTTGAGTTGAATGAGATAGTCGTTGTATGTCTCATTTTCGGTGTTGTCTTGAAAAGGAGTGGCTGATGGCGTTCTAGCTATTCTACCGAACACTAGTTCGTGAGGGGTGTATAACGTACCCTCGTGTACGCTGGTGTTGTATGCGAACATCGCGTACGGTAACCATTTCTCCCATTCGTTACTCGACTCGATATAGTGTTTCAGATACTCGGCCAAGACGTGGTGAGATCTTTCGACGGACCCGTTCGTTTGCGGATGGAATGCGGTGGACTTGTACTGCTTGATTCTGAATTTGATAGCGATGGCTTTTATCAGGCTATTTATAAAATTGGAGCCCTGATCTGTCAGTATGCCCTTGGGGCATCCGAACTTACAGATAAACTCTCGAATCAATGCATCCGCAATGTCTACGGCCGTGGTGGTTTTAAGGGGAATTGCGACGGAGAATTTTGTTAGTAGGTCTTGGATTGTTAATATGTTTGTGAAACCATCTGGTGTTTCGGGAAGAGGACCCATAACGTCCATCGAGATTTTGTCAAAAGCCCTGCCGGGGGTATCGGTTAGAGTGAGAGGTTGTCTCGTTTTTACTCTGACCAGTTTTTCCGTTTGGCAGCTTTTGCATTTGCCGATGTATTCTTGGATTTGCAACTTCATATTGGGCCAAAAGTATTGTTGCCTAATACGAGTGTATGTTTTATTCACACCCTTGTGGCCTCCCACAGGTGTGTCGTGGTTCTCCTGTATTATTTTCAGTCTATCTTGGACTGGCGGAGTTCGAATCAGCCCCTGACAGACCGTTATTTGAACGTTCGATTCGTAAAATAGGTCCTCGAGGATTTTTCGGATTCGGGACCATGGAATAGAATCAAGGGAGATCTGTGCGATACTGAATGTTGTTAACTGGAGTTCGTTTACGACGTCGTATAGTGATCGAAATGCTTCGACCGTGGTTTGGAAATCGACTGATCGGCTTGGATGTTCCACGATCGGAAGCTGGATTTGGTACTCGTTTTCTATTTTCACAACTTTGGATCTGGAAAGGACGATGTTTTCGTTGGGAAGGAATTGTCCGGTTTTTTCGAGTTCTTGGGCACCCGCGTCGTAAGGGTGTCCTGACTGCGTGACGAAAATGACAATATTGTCTCGTCTGGTTGACAGTGAGTCGCGACTGTATTTAAACAAAGGCTCTCGCCTGATGTATTCATTCGGTGCAGGGACATAGATTTCGGGATTATCGGTTGTGTGCGGAGTTGACGAGGTGTCGGTAAGTGAGGGAGCGTCGGGCGTCGGTACGTCGGTTCCCGACGTTACCGGTGTAGGAGGAGGAGCTGGAGTGGTGTATTTCCTTCGAACTTCCGGGGAGACATCGAAGATGTCATCCTCCGAATCAAGTGCGTGGGAAAGCGGGAAAACTCGGGCGGGATTCCGCGATAGTGCGTCCGCATTGAGGTTGGTTTTGCCGCTTTTGTATACCATCTCATAATCAAATTCAGCAAGCTTAAGCCTCCAACGAACGAGTCTACTGGATGGATCTTTGACCGAGTTCATCCACACTAACGGCCGATGGTCGGTAACGAGTTTGAACTGGTTACCGTAGATGTATGGCCGGAAATAGTGGACGGCGTAGACGATCGCCAGACACTCCTTCTCGATCGTAGAATAATTTCGCTCCGCAGTATTGAGTAATCGCGACGTGTACGCGATCGGCAGATCGCGACCTATCGGGCCTTGACTGAGAATAGCGCCGATCGCTTCGGCAGATGCATCGGTGGTTATAACGAACGGCTGCTTAAAGTTCGGATATTGGAGTATAGGAGCCTCGCACAGGCAATCGCGAAGTTGTACAAATGAGTTTTCTTGATCGTTGCGCCACACGAAAGGCGCGTCCTTTTTTAACAGATTGGTCAGAGGTTTAGCGATACGCGAGAAATTAGCAATGAAACGCCTGTAATATCCCGCAAGACCGAGGAATTGTTTAATTTGTTTGGCGTTCTGTGGACGTGGAAAATTTTTCACCGCGCTTATTTTCGCGGGGTCCGGTTTTACCCCGTGCTCGCTGATAATGTGGCCTAAATAGCTAACCTCTCTTCGCAGGAATTCGCACTTATCAGGTTGCAAAACTAGGTTGGCTTCCTTGAGCCTTTTTGTTAATTTTTCAAATTTTACTCGGTGCTCCTGCAGAGAGCTGGCGTAGATCACGATATCATCGAGGTAGACGAATACCTCGTTCCCCTGGAGGCCGGAGAGGACGTTGTCCATCAGCCTCTGGAACGTCGCGGGCGCGTTTTTCAACCCGAAGGGCATTCTTTTGAACTCATAGTGCCCGTGAGGCGTAGAAAAAGCGGTTTTCGGAGCGTCGGCGGGTTCCATAGGGATCTGATGGAACCCGCTCGCGAGATCGAAAGTACTGAAGTATTTCGCGCTACCGAGCTGATCGAGAATCTCCGTGATGCAAGGGAGGGGGTACGCGTCGGCGACAGACTTCTCGTTCAGAGCTCGGTAGTCGATAACGACGCGCCACTGTTTATTGCCCAAGGAATCAGGCTTCTTGGGCACTACCCACAGTGGTGAATTATAAGGCGATTTGGACGGAGAGATGACATCGTTTTGTAAAAAGTGTTCGACTTGACGGCGAATTTCCTCCTTATGTGCCGGGGGAAAGCGATATTGCTTCACGTTGACGGGTCGGTCGTCAACGGTTGGTATTTTATGCGTGGTGGCCGAAGTGTGTCCTAATTTGTCGCCTTGGATATGGAAGAGATGCTGCGAGCTTTCGACGAGGCGGATGACATGTTCTTTTTCCTCCTTATTGAGGTGATCGAGACGAAGGAGACTGAGTATACGGTCCACGCGAGATTGCGGAGAGTCGGCGGTTTGCGGTGATAGCGGAGATTTCGATTTTGCATCTCGCTTTACATTGGTTTTTACCGCTTGCGCGTAGGAAATTCGGTGCTTGTTTATTACTTTGCACCGAGAAGGAGGAAGCTCGCGTGTCGAATACGATGTCTGATTTGAAATAGAAGTAGAAATTTCCCTTTTGTGGGAAGAGCCGATCGGTGCGGCGGATACAGCGTATTTTTTCGAATTGGAAAAAATTGGAAACAGAGAGGGACTGCCCTCCTCGTGGAGGGGAGTCATAATTTGAGCCGGTTCGAGTTTTACGTCTGGCAATGCGATTTTGATCGTGCGATCTGATGAATTTATTATTCTTGTAATCGCCTTGCCATGGACCACTCTGACTAGGGCGTTCCCGAAAAATATTCCCGGTGCTAAATTAATTCTCGGAATTATTCCTTCTGGGATATCGGAGTTTATCACGCGAACCTTTATTCCGACATTTGATCGCGGAGGAATCGAGATCTGATCTCTTTGCTTCGAAGAAACGGCCTTCTTATCCGTTCTGGGTTTAGATTTCGCCGGTGCATCGCGTTTCGGAGGGGGCGATGATTGCGGCGGCGTCGGAGGAGAAATAGATTTAGTGCGCGACGTTTGTTTATTTTTCGCTGGTAAGTGAGGAGCGGTCTCCGGGCGCGACGACGGTTCTTCGGTTGGCTCGACATCCTCTACGAAAGGGATTTTCTGCCCGTTCCATTTGATAAATTTCTTAAGGAAGGAAATTTCCGCGTCCTTACAAAAGCCCGAGCCGAGGATTCCGTTAGGCTTTAAGGGAAAATTGTCCTCGACTACATTGAAGGGGACGACGCGGTCGAAGATTACCAGGTTCACCGTCCCTAAGGTGGCTGTTTTGCCGTCGGTTACACCCGTTATAATCACTATTTCCGAAGAGTCGATTCGCGCGGAGGATTTTAATGCCGATCGTTTGATAATGTTTATCTCTGCCCCGGTGTCTATCATAAATCGGGTTGGACAGATTAAATGATCGGATTTAATTATCACGGTAGGCGTGCTTGCTTTCCCGGTGATATTTATTGCGGCGTTTCTCCTACTTCCTCGTCGGAATTGTTCGCTGCGAGAGTTCGTATTTGCGGTAGGGCCTCGCGACCTGTCTCGCGGCGGGTACGGAGGCCACCGTCGTTTCCCGAGTCCCTGTTCAAATTGTTATTATATCTTCTCTTACGGCATTCGTCTATGCTGTGCCCCGGGTTTTTACAATATTTGCAAAATTTTTGCGCGTCCCTGTCTAAAATTTGTCGCGGCTGTTCGTAGGACGGGCGTTGAGCGGGAAGCGGTGCGTCCCTGGGACGCAGGTATGGGTCTCGATATTCCCGTGATCGGTATTGAGGTACGGTTCTGAGCCGACATTCGGTCGCGTAATGTCCCGTGTTGTTGCATTTACTGCAGATAATGTCTACGAGTTTTTCGCGAGATTCCGCGCGTGGTCGCGTTTTGCCTAGACGTTGTAAGTCGCGTTCGTGAATTTGAAAGAGTTCGCGTGCTCTTGTGAAAATTTGCTGCAGGGTGTTGTATGGATCTATCGGCATCTGAATTCTTATTTCGGGAATAAGTCCGTCCCTGAAGCACTGTGACGCGAGTTTGTTTACGCTTTCTAAGGACTCTTGGGGATCGCGACGCGCGAGTCTGTCGCAGTCAATTATGGCTGTCTTCAGGTCCTTTACCCGTCCAATATAATCTAAAATGTGCTCGTTGGCACGCATGTATATATTGGTGAGTTCGCCCCTGTAGTGATCGGCGGATTTCACGGGTCCGAACGAACATCGAAGAATATCAGTTAATTCCAGAATCGTCTGGCACGGCTCGTCCTCTAACGCGGCATAAGCGCGGCCCTTCAATTTGCCCTTCAGAAGGCGCGTAAACGTGCGCTCGCACCCGTTCGGAATTAGTTCGTAAGCCCGTTTGCAAGCCCGCGTAAATTGGAGTACCGGAATATTTTGTCCGTCGAACGTCGGTACGGCTTCAAGCGCTTGCTTGAGCGAAAGCTCGTCATGTTGCGGGTTGGTTACGGCGGATATTTGACTCGAACCTTGTGCGGAAATCGGGTCTATACGCGGAATTTCCAACGGCACTGTATCGTCGCGTGCTAGATCTGGAGTTCGGCGGATAGCTTCAATTTCGCGACGGAGCATTTCAACTTGTTGAAGCAAGGTCACCGTAGTTGGATCGGTCGATTCTACGTTTTTCGCCGATGTGCCTGCTTGCGCGGTATCTTGAGTAAGCTCGCCGAGAGCGTCTTGAAAATCTAATGCCCTATTTGTGCGTTTATCGCGATCAGTTTCGTGCATCGCGGCGGCCCGTTGCGCTTGCTGGCGCGTTTTGGTCGGTGGAGTTCTCGTTGCCATGGCTTGTTTCGCGGTCTCGGACGGCAGAATTTCCGTGGAGAACGCGTGGCTATCCCACCGCTGTCACCAAAAATATCTTTCGTGTCACGTCCCGAGGTGCGTTTGCGCTCGATCCGATGGCACGATTCGTTGCCTTTCCCGAAAAACCTACGCGAATTGCGCTGGGGCCGGGTTCGTTGGCGGTCGGAACTCGATCTAACCAAAATTACGCCTAACACTTACCTTTCGACGTCTTCTTAATACTGTTTCGCCTCTCGTTCCAGGTATCTGTGGCGCCGTGGATCCGTGACCGGAATAGCAGCGGCGTACGGCTGGATCGGCGGAGCGTCGACGGGAATGAGTCTCCAGGCAGGCGAGCTACGGCTGGAGGAAACTGGCGCTGGAACCGGGCGATCCTGGATTCGAATTGGACGTACGGCTGCGAAGACCTCCTTCGCAGGAACGGAAACAGCGTTGCAGACGTATGGATGTCCGGAAGTACAACTCGCGTATTCGCGAATGAGACGGCGTAGATATTCTTTCCTACCCGCGCGTCGTGTACGCCTTTTCGGAGGCTCGGGATTCATCAAAGGCGCTTGCACTAGGACGGAATACGGCTCGGCCAAGCGATGGTGCGCTCTGGCTTACCGAGGTCGATCCTTGTTCAAGATACCTTGGATACGATAGGAATGCAGCGAGAGCAGTCGAGCGTTGGTGCGCTCAAAGACTGTCCAGCGTACAGAGCTGTCGCAGATGAATCGTGTGAATTGAATAAGAATCGCGAGCGTACACGTGGAATAGAATTTAAGGAACTTGTATTCGAATAAAGAGACTTGGATTTGGTAAAACAAGAGTATATTCTATAATATAACTATCCTACTACACTTTACTAAGTCTAAGTTATCAACTAACGATATAATATGAAATGGAAATAGTAATAAGTTATAATAAGGACTCCGCTAAGGGAGATGCGATAGAGTCGGCTGCATGAGAGCTGATAGCTCGTGGCAGGGGAGCGTATTGCTCGGAGGTTGAGATTAGAACCGTCTCGGAGATCGGACTCCAAGGAACTCCTCTCTCGGTCGCGCGTCCGCGACCTCCTCGGGTTGCGTGGCGCGCGAGTCGCTGGGCCCCGTGAGTGGGGCGTACGATCGGAGTGGGGCGGCCACTCGGAGTGGGGTGCGGCTCGCGTTCAGCGTGAGCCGCGAGCGTCGAGTGCGCGCGGGCACGCATCGCAGCTTATATTCTATACGACTTAGAAATTATGATTGTACAAATATCTGCTTATATTTAGGTGTGTGTTGGGTTGTGTATGTACATGATTCGTGTAGAGTGCTTAATCTAGAATCGCGTGTATGAAAAGTAAGCGTACGGTTGTGTGATCGCAGGTGATCGGGATTCGTACGCGGGGAGGTATTCCTCATCCTCGTAGCGTTGTCTCCTCGTCTCGGGGCGTCGAATCGTCGTGCGGCCCGTGTACGGGGGATGCTGATACAGGTGCTGGCGGGAGAGCGGTGTCCCGGTTGCGGATGCTGCGGATGCTGGTTGGCGCCAGAGGGTGGCAGGCGGTGCGCCTGACGTCACAGTAGTACTTCGCAATGAATATTATATCTTATCATGAAACATAGAAATGAGATCGGATATCGCGTTTTAAGAAGCATTACAACTCTATTGCTACGATACGTAGACATCTGCAAACGCTATTTCCGAGAAAGGATGTGTCGCCTTTACATTCATTTGAAGCGTAGACGAGGAATACATAATACTTCGCAACGAATATTTTATCTTATCATGCGACATAGAAATGAGATGCGATATCGCGTTTTAAGAAGCATTACAACTCTATTGCTACGATACGTAGACATCTGCAAACGCTATTTCCCAGCAAGGAAGTGCCGCATTTACGTTCATTTGAAGTGTATGCGAGGAATACGTAACACTTCACAATGAATATTATATCTTATAATGAATCATAGAAATGAGATGCGATATCGCGTTTTAAGAAGCGTTAGAACACTATTGCTACGATACGTAGACATCTGCAAACGCTATTTCCTAGCAAGGGAGTGTCGCATTTACATTCTTTTGAAGTGAATACGAGGTATACATGAGACTTCGCAATGAATATTATATCTTATCATGAAACATAGAAATTAGATGCAGCATCTCGTTTTAAGAATCATTAGTACTCTATTGCTTCGATATGTAGACACCTGCAATCGCTATTTCCTAGCAAGGAAGAGTCGCATTTACAATCATATGAAGCATAGACGAGGAATACATAACACTTCGCAATGAATATTATATCTTATCATGAATCATAGAAATGAGATGCGATATCGCGTTTTATGAAGCATTACAACTCTATTGCTACGATACTTAGACATCTGCAAACGCTGTTTCCTAGCAAGGAAGTGTCGCATTAACAATCATTTGAAGCGTAGACGAGGAATACGTAGTACTTCGCAATGAATATTATATCTTATCATGAAACATAGAAATGAGATCGGATATCGCGTTTTAAGAAGCATTACAACTCTATTGCTACGATACGTAGACATCTGCAAACGCTATTTCCGAGAAAGGATGTGTCGCCTTTACATTCATTTGAAGCGTAGACGAGGAATACATAGTACTTCGCAATGAATATTATATCTTATCATGAGACATAGAAATGAGATGCGATATCGCGTTTTATGAAGCATTAGAACACTATTGCTACGATACGTAGACATCTGCAAACGCTATTTCCCAGCAAGGAAGTGTCGCACTTACATTCATTTGAAGTGTATTCGAGGAATACATAACACTTCGCAATGAATATTATATCTTATCATGAATCATAGAAAAGAGATGCGATATCGCGTTTTAAGAAGCATTACAACTCTAGTGCTACGATACGTAGACATCTGCAAACGCTATTTCCTAGCAAGGAAGTGTCGCATTTACATTCTTTTGAAGTGAATACGAGGCATACATGAGACTTCGCTATGAATATTATATCTTTTCAGTAAACATAGAAATGAGATGCGATATCGCGTTTTATGAAGCATTACAACTCTATTGCTACGATACTTAGACATCTGCAAACGCTATTTCCTAGGAAGGAAGTGTCGCACTTACGTTCATTTGAAGCGTATGTGAGGAATACATAACACTTCACAATGAATATTATATCTTATAATGAATCATAGAAATGAGATGCGATATCGCGTTTTAAGAAGCGTTAGAACACTATTGCTACGATACGTAGACATCTGCAAACGCTATTTCCTTGCAAGGAAGTGTCGCATTTACATTCATTTGAAGCGTAGACGAGGAATACATAGTACTTCGCAATGAATATTATTTCTTATCATGAAACATAGAAATGAGATCGGATATCGAGTTTTAAGAAGCATTACAACTCTATTGCTACGATACGTAGACATCTGCAAACGCTATTTCCCAGCAAGGAAGAGTCGCATTTACATTCATTTGAAGTGTATTCGAGGAATACATAACACTTCGCAATGAATATTATATCTTATCATGAATCATAGAAATGAGATGCGATATCGCGTTTTAAGAAGCCTTAGAATTCTATTGCTACGATACTTAGACATCTACATACGCTATTTCCTAGCAAGGAAGTGTCGCATTTACATTCATTTGAAGCGTAGACGAGGAATACATAGTACTTCGCAATGAATATTATATCTTATCATGAGACATAGAAATGAGATGCGATATCGCGTTTTAAGAAGCATTACAACTCTATTGCTACGATACGTAGACATCTGCAAACGCTATTTCCTAGCAAGGAAGTGTCGCATTTACATTCTTTTGAAGTGAATACGAGGTATACATGAGACTTCGCAATGAATATTATATCTTATCATGAGACATAGAAATGAGATGCAGCATCTCGTTTTAAGAAGCATTAGTACTCTATTGCTTCGTGTCACGTCCCGAGGTGCGTTTGCGCTCGATCCGATGGCACGATTCGTTGCCTTTCCCGAAAAACCTACGCGAATTGCGCTGGGGCCGGGTTCGTTGGCGGTCGGAACTCGATCTAACCAAAATTACGCCTAACACTTACCTTTCGACGTCTTCTTAATACTGTTTCGCCTCTCGTTCCAGGTATCTGTGGCGCCGTGGATCCGTGACCGGAATAGCAGCGGCGTACGGCTGGATCGGCGGAGCGTCGACGGGAATGAGTCTCCAGGCAGGCGAGCTACGGCTGGAGGAAACTGGCGCTGGAACCGGGCGATCCTGGATTCGAATTGGACGTACGGCTGCGAAGACCTCCTTCGCAGGAACGGAAACAGCGTTGCAGACGTATGGATGTCCGGAAGTACAACTCGCGTATTCGCGAATGAGACGGCGTAGATATTCTTTCCTACCCGCGCGTCGTGTACGCCTTTTCGGAGGCTCGGGATTCATCAAAGGCGCTTGCACTAGGACGGAATACGGCTCGGCCAAGCGATGGTGCGCTCTGGCTTACCGAGGTCGATCCTTGTTCAAGATACCTTGGATACGATAGGAATGCAGCGAGAGCAGTCGAGCGTTGGTGCGCTCAAAGACTGTCCAGCGTACAGAGCTGTCGCAGATGAATCGTGTGAATTGAATAAGAATCGCGAGCGTACACGTGGAATAGAATTTAAGGAGCTTGTATTCGAATAAAGAGACTTGGATTTGGTAAAACAAGAGTATATTCTATAATATAACTATCCTACTACACTTTACTAAGTCTAAGTTATCAACTAACGATATAATATGAAATGGAAATAGTAATAAGTTATAATAAGGACTCCGCTAAGGGAGATGCGATAGAGTCGGCTGCATGAGAGCTGATAGCTCGTGGCAGGGGAGCGTATTGCTCGGAGGTTGAGATTAGAACCGTCTCGGAGATCGGACTCCAAGGAACTCCTCTCTCGGTCGCGCGTCCGCGACCTCCTCGGGTTGCGTGGCGCGCGAGTCGCTGGGCCCCGTGAGTGGGGCGTACGATCGGAGTGGGGCGGCCACTCGGAGTGGGGTGCGGCTCGCGTTCAGCGTGAGCCGCGAGCGTCGAGTGCGCGCGGGCGCGCATCGCAGCTTATATTCTATACGACTTAGAAATTATGATTGTACAAATATCTGCTTATATTTAGGTGTGTGTTGGGTTGTGTATGTACATGATTCGTGTAGAGTGCTTAATCTAGAATCGCGTGTATGAAAAGTAAGCGTACGGTTGTGTGATCGCAGGTGATCGGGATTCGTACGCGGGGAGGTATTCCTCATCCTCGTAGCGTTGTCTCCTCGTCTCGGGGCGTCGAATCGTCGTGCGGCCCGTGTACGGGGGATGCTGATACAGGTGCTGGCGGGAGAGCGGTGTCCCGGTTGCGGATGCTGCGGATGCTGGTTGGCGCCAGAGGGTGGCAGGCGGTGCGCCTGACGTCACACCACCCCCCTTGGAAAAAGAATCTCGGCAATGCCGAGATCTCTTGTCTGTGGAGCGTGTGTCGGACTGCTGGGCCCGTTTCGTGGTTCCACTGGTTGACTGTCGCAGGGGTTGGAGGCTCTCTCCTGATTCATCCCGGCGAGGGTGGATGACCGCTGGACCGCGGTTGATGCTTCTCGTTGACTTGTTCATTCCACTTTGTTCACTTTCGCTTTCAGCGTCTTTTACACTATATTCACTGACTACAGTTCCAGTTTTTCTTATTTTTAACTCATTCGCATTCACACTGTGCATACCTTGCATTCGTTTACATAGCTTAATTTTGTTCGTGTGTACGATTTTATGTCGACCCTTTACATTTAACTTTACGTTGCAGTTGCCTAAAATTTCGAGTATTCGGTAGGGTCCTGAATACTGAGCTTGGAATTTATGCTTATTTGGTTCCTTTAAAAGGTACACCCACTGTCCTACCTCGAAATTTTTGACATTGACTTTGCGGTCGTAATAGAATTTCGATCTGCGTTTGGCGTTATCTAAATTATCTTTGGCGAGCTCCTGCGATTTGGAAATTCTTTCGTTGAGTTGAATGAGATAGTCGTTGTATGTCTCATTTTCGGTGTTGTCTTGAAAAGGAGTGGCTGATGGCGTTCTAGCTATTCTACCGAACACTAGTTCGTGAGGGGTGTATAACGTACCCTCGTGTACGCTGGTGTTGTATGCGAACATCGCGTACGGTAACCATTTCTCCCATTCGTTACTCGACTCGATATAGTGTTTCAGATACTCGGCCAAGACGTGGTGAGATCTTTCGACGGACCCGTTCGTTTGCGGATGGAATGCGGTGGACTTGTACTGCTTGATTCTGAATTTGATAGCGATGGCTTTTATCAGGCTATTTATAAAATTGGAGCCCTGATCTGTCAGTATGCCCTTGGGGCATCCGAACTTACAGATAAACTCTCGAATCAATGCATCCGCAATGTCTACGGCCGTGGTGGTTTTAAGGGGAATTGCGACGGAGAATTTTGTTAGTAGGTCTTGGATTGTTAATATGTTTGTGAAACCATCTGGTGTTTCGGGAAGAGGACCCATAACGTCCATCGAGATTTTGTCAAAAGCCCTGCCGGGGGTATCGGTTAGAGTGAGAGGTTGTCTCGTTTTTACTCTGACCAGTTTTTCCGTTTGGCAGCTTTTGCATTTGCCGATGTATTCTTGGATTTGCAACTTCATATTGGGCCAAAAGTATTGTTGCCTAATACGAGTGTATGTTTTATTCACACCCTTGTGGCCTCCCACAGGTGTGTCGTGGTTCTCCTGTATTATTTTCAGTCTATCTTGGACTGGCGGAGTTCGAATCAGCCCCTGACAGACCGTTATTTGAACGTTCGATTCGTAAAATAGGTCCTCGAGGATTTTTCGGATTCGGGACCATGGAATAGAATCAAGGGAGATCTGTGCGATACTGAATGTTGTTAACTGGAGTTCGTTTACGACGTCGTATAGTGATCGAAATGCTTCGACCGTGGTTTGGAAATCGACTGATCGGCTTGGATGTTCCACGATCGGAAGCTGGATTTGGTACTCGTTTTCTATTTTCACAACTTTGGATCTGGAAAGGACGATGTTTTCGTTGGGAAGGAATTGTCCGGTTTTTTCGAGTTCTTGGGCACCCGCGTCGTAAGGGTGTCCTGACTGCGTGACGAAAATGACAATATTGTCTCGTCTGGTTGACAGTGAGTCGCGACTGTATTTAAACAAAGGCTCTCGCCTGATGTATTCATTCGGTGCAGGGACATAGATTTCGGGATTATCGGTTGTGTGCGGAGTTGACGAGGTGTCGGTAAGTGAGGGAGCGTCGGGCGTCGGTACGTCGGTTCCCGACGTTACCGGTGTAGGAGGAGGAGCTGGAGTGGTGTATTTCCTTCGAACTTCCGGGGAGACATCGAAGATGTCATCCTCCGAATCAAGTGCGTGGGAAAGCGGGAAAACTCGGGCGGGATTCCGCGATAGTGCGTCCGCATTGAGGTTGGTTTTGCCGCTTTTGTATACCATCTCATAATCAAATTCAGCAAGCTTAAGCCTCCAACGAACGAGTCTACTGGATGGATCTTTGACCGAGTTCATCCACACTAACGGCCGATGGTCGGTAACGAGTTTGAACTGGTTACCGTAGATGTATGGCCGGAAATAGTGGACGGCGTAGACGATCGCCAGACACTCCTTCTCGATCGTAGAATAATTTCGCTCCGCAGTATTGAGTAATCGCGACGTGTACGCGATCGGCAGATCGCGAACTATCGGGCCTTGACTGAGAATAGCGCCGATCGCTTCGGCAGATGCATCGGTGGTTATAACGAACGGCTGCTTAAAGTTCGGATATTGGAGTATAGGAGCCTCGCACAGGCAATCGCGAAGTTGTACAAATGAGTTTTCTTGATCGTTGCGCCACACGAAAGGCGCGTCCTTTTTTAACAGATTGGTCAGAGGTTTAGCGATACGCGAGAAATTAGCAATGAAACGCCTGTAATATCCCGCAAGACCGAGGAATTGTTTAATTTGTTTGGCGTTCTGTGGACGTGGAAAATTTTTCACCGCGCTTATTTTCGCGGGGTCCGGTTTTACCCCGTGCTCGCTGATAATGTGGCCTAAATAGCTAACCTCTCTTCGCAGGAATTCGCACTTATCAGGTTGCAAAACTAGGTTGGCTTCCTTGAGCCTTTTTGTTAATTTTTCAAATTTTACTCGGTGCTCCTGCAGAGAGCTGGCGTAGATCACGATATCATCGAGGTAGACGAATACCTCGTTCCCCTGGAGGCCGGAGAGGACGTTGTCCATCAGCCTCTGGAACGTCGCGGGCGCGTTTTTCAACCCGAAGGGCATTCTTTTGAACTCATAGTGCCCGTGAGGCGTAGAAAAAGCGGTTTTCGGAGCGTCGGCGGGTTCCATAGGGATCTGATGGAACCCGCTCGCGAGATCGAAAGTACTGAAGTATTTCGCGCTACCGAGCTGATCGAGAATCTCCGTGATGCAAGGGAGGGGGTACGCGTCGGCGACAGACTTCTCGTTCAGAGCTCGGTAGTCGATAACGACGCGCCACTGTTTATTGCCCAAGGAATCAGGCTTCTTGGGCACTACCCACAGTGGTGAATTATAAGGCGATTTGGACGGAGAGATGACATCGTTTTGTAAAAAGTGTTCGACTTGACGGCGAATTTCCTCCTTATGTGCCGGGGGAAAGCGATATTGCTTCACGTTGACGGGTCGGTCGTCAACGGTTGGTATTTTATGCGTGGTGGCCGAAGTGTGTCCTAATTTGTCGCCTTGGATATGGAAGAGATGCTGCGAGCTTTCGACGAGGCGGATGACATGTTCTTTTTCCTCCTTATTGAGGTGATCGAGACGAAGGAGACTGAGTATACGGTCCACGCGAGATTGCGGAGAGTCGGCGGTTTGCGGTGATAGCGGAGATTTCGATTTTGCATCTCGCTTTACATTGGTTTTTACCGCTTGCGCGTAGGAAATTCGGTGCTTGTTTATTACTTTGCACCGAGAAGGAGGAAGCTCGCGTGTCGAATACGATGTCTGATTTGAAATAGAAGTAGAAATTTCCCTTTTGTGGGAAGAGCCGATCGGTGCGGCGGATACAGCGTATTTTTTCGAATTGGAAAAAATTGGAAACAGAGAGGGACTGCCCTCCTCGTGGAGGGGAGTCATAATTTGAGCCGGTTCGAGTTTTACGTCTGGCAATGCGATTTTGATCGTGCGATCTGATGAATTTATTATTCTTGTAATCGCCTTGCCATGGACCACTCTGACTAGGGCGTTCCGAAAAATATTCCCGGTGCTAAATTAATTCTCGGAATTATTCCTTCTGGGATATCGGAGTTTATCACGCGAACCTTTATTCCGACATTTGATCGCGGAGGAATCGAGATCTGATCTCTTTGCTTCGAAGAAACGGCCTTCTTATCCGTTCTGGGTTTAGATTTCGCCGGTGCATCGCGTTTCGGAGGGGGCGATGATTGCGGCGGCGTCGGAGGAGAAATAGATTTAGTGCGCGACGTTTGTTTATTTTTCGCTGGTAAGTGAGGAGCGGTCTCCGGGCGCGACGACGGTTCTTCGGTTGGCTCGACATCCTCTACGAAAGGGATTTTCTGCCCGTTCCATTTGATAAATTTCTTAAGGAAGGAAATTTCCGCGTCCTTACAAAAGCCCGAGCCGAGGATTCCGTTAGGCTTTAAGGGAAAATTGTCCTCGACTACATTGAAGGGGACGACGCGGTCGAAGATTACCAGGTTCACCGTCCCTAAGGTGGCTGTTTTGCCGTCGGTTACACCCGTTATAATCACTATTTCCGAAGAGTCGATTCGCGCGGAGGATTTTAATGCCGATCGTTTGATAATGTTTATCTCTGCCCCGGTGTCTATCATAAATCGGGTTGGACAGATTAAATGATCGGATTTAATTATCACGGTAGGCGTGCTTGCTTTCCCGGTGATATTTATTGCGGCGTTTCTCCTACTTCCTCGTCGGAATTGTTCGCTGCGAGAGTTCGTATTTGCGGTAGGGCCTCGCGACCTGTCTCGCGGCGGGTACGGAGGCCACCGTCGTTTCCCGAGTCCCTGTTCAAATTGTTATTATATCTTCTCTTACGGCATTCGTCTATGCTGTGCCCCGGGTTTTTACAATATTTGCAAAATTTTTGCGCGTCCCTGTCTAAAATTTGTCGCGGCTGTTCGTAGGACGGGCGTTGAGCGGGAAGCGGTGCGTCCCTGGGACGCAGGTATGGGTCTCGATATTCCCGTGATCGGTATTGAGGTACGGTTCTGAGCCGACATTCGGTCGCGTAATGTCCCGTGTTGTTGCATTTACTGCAGATAATGTCTACGAGTTTTTCGCAAGATTCCGCGCGTGGTCGCGTTTTGCCTAGACGTTGTAAGTCGCGTTCGTGAATTTGAAAGAGTTCGCGTGCTCTTGTGAAAATTTGCTGCAGGGTGTTGTATGGATCTATCGGCATCTGAATTCTTATTTCGGGAATAAGTCCGTCCCTGAAGCACTGTGACGCGAGTTTGTTTACGCTTTCTAAGGACTCTTGGGGATCGCGACGCGCGAGTCTGTCGCAGTCAATTATGGCTGTCTTCAGGTCCTTTACCCGTCCAATATAATCTAAAATGTGCTCGTTGGCACGCATGTATATATTGGTGAGTTCGCCCCTGTAGTGATCGGCGGATTTCACGGGTCCGAACGAACATCGAAGAATATCAGTTAATTCCAGAATCGTCTGGCACGGCTCGTCCTCTAACGCGGCATAAGCGCGGCCCTTCAATTTGCCCTTCAGAAGGCGCGTAAACGTGCGCTCGCACCCGTTCGGAATTAGTTCGTAAGCCCGTTTGCAAGCCCGCGTAAATTGGAGTACCGGAATATTTCGTCCGTCGAACGTCGGTACGGCTTCAAGCGCTTGCTTGAGCGAAAGCTCGTCATGTTGCGGGTTGGTTACGGCGGATATTTGACTCGAACCTTGTGCGGAAATCGGGTCTATACGCGGAATTTCCAACGGCATTGTATCGTCGCGTGCTAGATCTGGAGTTCGGCGGATAGCTTCAATTTCGCGACGGAGCATTTCAACTTGTTGAAGCAAGGTCACCGTAGTTGGATCGGTCGATTCTACGTTTTTCGCCGATGTGCCTGCTTGCGCGGTATCTTGAGTAAGCTCGCCGAGAGCGTCTTGAAAATCTAATGCCCTATTTGTGCGTTTATCGCGATCAGTTTCGTGCATCGCGGCGGCCCGTTGCGCTTGCTGGCGCGTTTTGGTCGGTGGAGTTCTCGTTGCCATGGCTTGTTTCGCGGTCTCGGACGGCAGAATTTCCGTGGAGAACGCGTGGCTATCCCACCGCTGTCACCAAAAATATCTTTCGTGTCACGTCCCGAGGTGCGTTTGCGCTCGATCCGATGGCACGATTCGTTGCCTTTCCCGAAAAACCTACGCGAATTGCGCTGGGGCCGGGTTCGTTGGCGGTCGGAACTCGATCTAACCAAAATTACGCCTAACACTTACCTTTCGACGTCTTCTTAATACTGTTTCGCCTCTCGTTCCAGGTATCTGTGGCGCCGTGGATCCGTGACCGGAATAGCAGCGGCGTACGGCTGGATCGGCGGAGCGTCGACGGGAATGAGTCTCCAGGCAGGCGAGCTACGGCTGGAGGAAACTGGCGCTGGAACCGGGCGATCCTGGATTCGAATTGGACGTACGGCTGCGAAGACCTCCTTCGCAGGAACGGAAACAGCGTTGCAGACGTATGGATGTCCGGAAGTACAACTCGCGTATTCGCGAATGAGACGGCGTAGATATTCTTTCCTACCCGCGCGTCGTGTACGCCTTTTCGGAGGCTCGGGATTCATCAAAGGCGCTTGCACTAGGACGGAATACGGCTCGGCCAAGCGATGGTGCGCTCTGGCTTACCGAGGTCGATCCTTGTTCAAGATACCTTGGATACGATAGGAATGCAGCGAGAGCAGTCGAGCGTTGGTGCGCTCAAAGACTGTCCAGCGTACAGAGCTGTCGCAGATGAATCGTGTGAATTGAATAAGAATCGCGAGCGTACACGTGGAATAGAATTTAAGGAGCTTGTATTCGAATAAAGAGACTTGGATTTGGTAAAACAAGAGTATATTCTATAATATAACTATCCTACTACACTTTACTAAGTCTAAGTTATCAACTAACGATATAATATGAAATGGAAATAGTAATAAGTTATAATAAGGACTCCGCTAAGGGAGATGCGATAGAGTCGGCTGCATGAGAGCTGATAGCTCGTGGCAGGGGAGCGTATTGCTCGGAGGTTGAGATTAGAACCGTCTCGGAGATCGGACTCCAAGGAACTCCTCTCTCGGTCGCGCGTCCGCGACCTCCTCGGGTTGCGTGGCGCGCGAGTCGCTGGGCCCCGTGAGTGGGGCGTACGATCGGAGTGGGGCGGCCACTCGGAGTGGGGTGCGGCTCGCGTTCAGCGTGAGCCGCGAGCGTCGAGTGCGCGCGGGCGCGCATCGCAGCTTATATTCTATACGACTTAGAAATTATGATTGTACAAATATCTGCTTATATTTAGGTGTGTGTTGGGTTGTGTATGTACATGATTCGTGTAGAGTGCTTAATCTAGAATCGCGTGTATGAAAAGTAAGCGTACGGTTGTGTGATCGCAGGTGATCGGGATTCGTACGCGGGGAGGTATTCCTCATCCTCGTAGCGTTGTCTCCTCGTCTCGGGGCGTCGAATCGTCGTGCGGCCCGTGTACGGGGGATGCTGATACAGGTGCTGGCGGGAGAGCGGTGTCCCGGTTGCGGATGCTGCGGATGCTGGTTGGCGCCAGAGGGTGGCAGGCGGTGCGCCTGACGTCACATTCGATACGTAGACTCCTGCAATCGCTATTTCCTAGCAAGGAAGTGTCGCTTTTAGAATCATATGAAGCATAGACGAGGAATACATAACACTTCGCAATGAATATTATATCTTATCATGAATCATAGAAATGAGATGCAATATCGCGTTTTAAGAAGCATTACAACTCTATTGCTACGATACGTAGATATCTGCAAACGCTATTTCCCAGCAAGGAAGTGTCGCACTTACATTCATTTGAAATGTATTCGAGGAATACATAACACTTCGCAATGAATATTATATCTTATCATGAATCATAGAAATCAGATGCGATATCGCGTTTTAAGAAGCAATACAACTCTAGTGCTACGATACGTAGACATCTGCAAACGTTATTTCCTAGCAAGGAATTGCCGCAATTAGTTTCATTTGAAGTGTATGCGAGGAATACATAACATTTCACAATGAATATTATATCTTATAATGAATCATAGAAATGAGATGCGATATCGCGTTTTAAGGAGCTTTAGAATTCTATTGCTACGATACGTAGATATCTGCAAACGCTATTTCCTAGCAAGGAAGTGACGCATTTACATTCATTTGAAGCATAGACGAGGAATACATAACACTTCGCAATGAATATTATATCTTATCATGAAACATAGGAATGAGATCGGATATCGCGTTTTAAGAAGCATTACAACTCTATTGCTACGATACGTAGACATCTGCAAACGCTATTTCCTAGCAAGGAAGTGTCGCATTTACATTCATTTGAAGTGTATGCGAGGAATACATAACACTTCACAATGAATATTATATCTTATCATGAATCATAGAAATGATATGCGATATCGCGTTTTAAGAAGCGTTAGAACACTATTGCTACGATACGGAGACATCTGCAAGTGCTATTTCCTAGCAAGGAAGTGTCGCATTTACATTCATTTGAAGCGTAGACGAAGAATACATAGTACTACGCAATGAATATTTTATCTTATCATGCGACATAGAAATGAGATGCGATATCGCGTTTTAAGAAGCGTTAGAACACTATTGCTACGATACGTAGACATCTGCAAACGCTATTTCCTAGCAAGGAAGTGACGCATTTACATTCATTTGAAGCATAGACGAGGAATACATAACACTTCGCAATGAATATTACATCTTATCATGAAACATAGAAATGAGATCGGATATCGCGTTTTAAGAAGCATTACAACTCTATTGCTACGATACGTAGACATCTGCAAGCGCTATTTCCTGGAAAGGAAGTGTCGCTTTTACAATCATATGGAGCATAGACGAGGAATACATAACACTTCGCAATGAATATTATATCTTATCATGAGCCATAGAAATGAGATGCGATATCGCGTTTTAAGAAGCATTACAACTCTATTGCTACGGTACGTAGATATCTGCAAACGTTATTTCCTAGCAAGGAAGTGTCGCATTTACATTCTTTTGAAGTGAAT
The DNA here is from genome assembly GCF_050948175.1 of Xylocopa sonorina. Classification (NCBI taxonomy): domain Eukaryota; kingdom Metazoa; phylum Arthropoda; class Insecta; order Hymenoptera; family Apidae; genus Xylocopa; species Xylocopa sonorina. The sequence continues at coordinate 1,073,429 of NW_027490167.1, forward strand.
ACGAGGCATACATGAGACTTCGCAATGAATATTATGTCTTTTCAGTAAACATAAAAATGAGATGCGATATCGCGTTTTATGAAGCATTACAACTCTATTGCTACGATACTTAGACATCTGCAAACGCTATTTCCTAGCAAGGAAGTGTCGCATTTACAATCATTTGAAGCGTAGACGACGAATACATAGTACTTCGCAATGAATGTTATATCTTATCATGAAACATAGAAATGAGATCGGGTATCGCGTTTTAAGAAGCATTACAACTCTATTGCTACGATACGTAGACATCTGCAAGCGCTATTTCCTGGCAAGGAAGTGTCGGATTTAGATTCATTTGAAGCGTAGTCGACGAATACATAGTACTTCGCAATGAATATTATATCTTATCATGAGACATAGAAATGAGATGCGATATCGCGTTTTAAGAAGCATTACAACTCTATTGCTACGATACTTAGACATCTGCAAACGCTATTTCCTAGCAAGGAAGTGTCGCATTTACGTTCATTTGAAGTGTATGCAAGGAATACATAACACTTCACAATGAATATTATATCTTATCATGAATCATAGAAATGATATGCGATATCGCGTTTTATGAAGCATTACCACTCTATTGCTACGATACTTAGACATCTGCAAACGCTATTTCCTAGCAAGGAAGTGTCGCATTTACAATCATTTGAAGCGTAGACGACGAATACATAGTACTTCGCAATGAATATTATATCTTATCATGAAACATAGGAATGAGATCGGATATCGCGTTCTAAGAAGCATTACAACTCTATTGCTACGATACGTAGACATCTGCAAGCGCTATTTCCTGGCAAGGAAGTGTCGCATTTACATTCATTTGAAGCGTAGACGAGGAATACATAGTACTTCGCAATGAATATTATATCTTATCATGAGACTTAGAAATGAGATGCGATATCGCGTTTTAAGAAGCATTACAACTCTATTGCTACGATACGTAGATATCTGCAAACGTTATTTCCTAGCAAGGAATTGTCGCATTTACTTTCATTTGAAGTGTATGCGAGGAATACATAACACTTCGCAATGAATATTATATCTTATAGTGAATCATAGAAATGATATGCGATATCGCGTTTTAAGAAGCGTTAGAACACTATTGCTACGATACGTAGACATCTGCAAACGCTATTTCCTAGCAAGGAAGTGACGCATTTACATTCATTTGAAGCATAGACGAGGAATACATAACACTTCGCAATGAATATTATATCTTATCATGAAACATAGAAATGAGATCGGGTATCGCGTTTTAAGAAGCATTACAACTCTATTGCTACGATACGTAGACATCTGCAAGCGCTATTTCCTGGCAAGGAAGTGTCGCATTTACATTCATTTGAAGCGTAGACGAGGAATACATAGTACTTCGCAATGAATATTATATCTTATCATGAGACATAGAAATGAGATGCGATATCGCGTTTTAAGAAGCATTACAACTCTATTGCTACGATACGTAGATATCTGCAAACGCTATTTCCCAGCAAGGAAGTGTCGCACTTACATTCATTTGAAGTGTATTCGAGGAATACATAACACTTCGCAATGAATATTATATCTTATCATGAATCATAGAAATGAGATGCGATATCGCGTTTTAAGAAGCATTACAACTCTAGTGCTACGATACGTAGACATCTGCAAACGCTATTTCCTAGCAAGGAAGTGTCGCATTTACATTCTTTTGAAGTGAATACGAGGCATACATGAGACTTCGCTATGAATATTATATCTTTTCAGTAAACATAGAAATGAGATGCGATATCGCGTTTTATGAAGCATTACAACTCTATTGCTACGATACTTAGACATCTGCAAACGCTATTTCCCAGCAAGGAAGAGTCGCATTTACATTCATTTGAAGTGTATTCGAGGAATACATAACACTTCGCAATGAATATTATATCTTATCATGAATCATAGAAATGAGATGCGATATCGCGTTTTAAGAAGCCTTAGAATTCTATTGCTACGATACTTAGACATCTACATACGCTATTTCCTAGCAAGGAAGTGTCGCATTTACATTCATTTGAAGCGTAGACGAGGAATACATAGTACTTCGCAATGAATATTATATCTTATCATGAGACATAGAAATGAGATGCGATATCGCGTTTTATGAAGCATTACCACTCTATTGCTACGATACTTAGACATCTGCAAACGCTATTTCCTAGCAAGGAAGTGTCGCATTTACAATCATTTGAAGCGTAGACGACGAATACATAGTACTTCGCAATGAATATTATATCTTATCATGAGACATAGAAATGAGATGCGATATCGCGTTTTAAGAAGCATTACAACTCTATCGCTACGATACGTAGATATCTGCAAACGTTATTTCCTAGCAAGGAATTGTCGCATTTACTTTCATTTGAAATGTATGCGAGGAATACATAACACTTCGCAATGAATATTATATCTTATCATGAATCATAGAAATGAGATGCGATATCGCGTTTTAAGAAGCCTTAGAATTCTATTGCTAAGATACGTAGGCATCTGCAAGCGCTATTTCCTGGCAAGGATGTGTCGCATTTAGATTCATTTGAAGCGTAGACGACGAATACATAGTACTTCGCAATGAATATTATATCTTATCATGAGACACAGAAATGAGATGCGATATCGCGTTTTAAGAAGCATTACAACTCTATTGCTACGATACGTAGATATCTGCAAACGTTATTTCCTAGCAAGGAAGTGTCGCATTTACATTCTTTTGAAGTGAATACGAGGCATACATGAGACTTCGCAATGAATATTATATCTTTTCAGTAAACACAGAAATGAGATGCGATATCGCGTTTTATGAAGCATTACCACTCTATTGCTACGATACTTAGACATCTGCAAACGCTATTTCCTAGCAAGGAAGTGTCGCATTTACAATCATTTGAAGCGTAGACGACGAATACATAGTACTTCGCAATGAATATTATATCTTATCATGAAACATAGAAATGTGATCGGATATCGCGTTCTAAGAAGCATTACAACTCTATTGCTACGATACGTAGACATCTGCAAGCGCTATTTCCTGGCAAGGAAGTGTCGCATTTACATTCATTTGAAGCGTAGACGAGGAATACATAGTACTTCGCAATGAATATTATATCTTATCATGAGACTTAGAAATGAGATGCGATATCGCGTTTTAAGAAGCATTACAACTTTATTGCTACGATACGTAGATATCTGCAAACGTTATTTCCTAGCAAGGAATTGTCGCATTTACTTTCATTTGAAGTGTATGCGAGGAATACATAACACTTCGCAATGAATATTATATCTTATAGTGAATCATAGAAATGATATGCGATATCGCGTTTTAAGAAGCGTTACAACTCTATTGCTGCGATATGTAGACATCGGGAAACGCTATTTCCTAGCAAGGAAGTGTCGCGTTTACATTCATTTGAAGCATAGAGTAGGAGTTAATAACACTTCGCTTTGAATATTATATCCTATCATGAAACATAGAAATGAGATGCGATATCGCGTTTTAAGAAGCATTACAACTCTATTGCTACGATACTTAGACATCTGCAAACGCTATTTCCTAGCAAGGAAGTGCCGCATTTACATTCATTTGAAGCGTAGACGAGGAATACATAGTACTTCGCAATGAATATTATATCTTATCATGAATCATAGAAATGAGATGCGATATCGCGTTTCAAGAAGCGTTAGAACACTATTGCTACGATACGTAGACATCTGCAAACGCTATTTCCTAGCAAGGAAGTGTCGCATTTACATTCTTTTGAAGTGAATACGAGGCATACATGAGACTTCGCAATGAATATTATGTCTTTTCAGTAAACATAGAAATGAGATGCGATATCGCGTTTTATGAAGCATTACAACTCTATTGCTACGATACGTAGACATCTGCAAACGCTATTTCCTAGCAAGGAAGTGTTGTCACGTCCCGAGGTGCGGTTGCGCTCGCAACGGTGGCACAAAGTCGTAACCGTTCCCGAAAATAACGCGAATTGCGTCCGGACCGGGTTCGTTGGCGTTTCGGACTCGATAAAACGGTAATTAACACTAAACTTACCTTGCGAAGGCTTGATTCCGCTGTCTGATTTCTCTTTCCAGGTACCTGGAGCGCCTTGGATCCGCAACCGGGATGGCGGCGGCGTACGGCTGGAACGGAGGTACGTCTACGGGAATAAGCGTCCAGGCGGGTTGACTCCGGCTGGCAGGTATCGGCGTTTGGCCCTGACGATTGGCGACTCGTACGGGTCGTGCGGCGAAGGAAACCTCCTTCACAGGAACCAGGACTCGAACGTAGGAAATTGAATATTCTGGTGCATCACCCACGTATTCCCGAGCGAGACGACGATGAACTCTCTCCTCCCCGCGCGTCGTGTACGCTTTGTCGGAGGTGCAAGGCTCATCGAGAATACTTGAACTTCGGTTGAATACGGCACGGCTAAGCGTTGGTTCGCTCTAGCTTACCGGGATCGACCTGGGCGCAAGATATTCTGTACACGGTAGAAGTGAGGATGGAGCAACTAAGCGCTGGTTCGCTCTAGTCGTCGAGCCTCAAGACTATCGTAGATGAGATATAGAATTAGAATAATCGCGAGCGTACCCGTGGACTAGAATTAAGGAATTGTATTTGAACTCGAATAAAGATACTTTGAATCTGGTAAAAATAAACTATATTCTATGATTTCACTATACTAGATACACTTGACTAAATTCTAAGTTACTGACTAGCGATTACAATGAGAATTAGAAATAGTATAGAGTATCGAATGGACTCCGCTATGGGAGTATGGATAGAGACGAATGCATTAGAGCTAATTGCTCGTTGCGAATGAGCCTATTGCTCGGATCGGAGGTGCATCGTTCGGATGCTGGATTAGAACTCCTCGGTTCGGAGATGAGATACGAACTCTCCAGTTCGGAGATGAGATACCAACTCTCCCGTTCGGAGGTGAGATTGGAACTGACTCTCGGATCTCGCGTCCGCGACCTCCTCGGGTCGCGCGGCGCGCGAGTCGCTGGGCCCTCGCGGTGGGGCGGACGGTCGGAGTAGGGCGGCCGCTCGGCCCTCGTGGTGGGGCGGCCGTTCGGAGTGGGGCGCGGCCCGCGTTAAGCGTGAGCCGCGAGCGTCGAGTGTGCGCGCGAGTGCACGGAACATAGCCGTGCATGAATAAAATATATACATATATTTACTTAAATCTAGGTGTGTGTTGGTGTGTATGTACATATATGAGTAGTGTGCTTATTCTAATCCCACATGTACGAGAAGTACGTATAGGGCTTCGTGATCGCTGGGGATTCGACCCAGTATGTGTCGGAGAGCTCCTCGCCCTCGTAATACGGGGTGAAGTCCTCCCCCTCGTGTGTGGAGATCGCGCGTGGGCGCGGCATGCTGCATCCCTCTTCCCTCTCGTACCTTTGTCTCCTTCTGTAGGGACGGCGAGTCGGCGGGTGGCCCGTGTGCAGGGGCTCCGGATACGGATGCTGGGGATGATGAGGTGGACGCCGGAGGGTGGCAGGCGGTACGCCTGACGTTACACCACCCCCCTTGGAAAAAGAATCTCGGCCATGCCGAGATCTCTTGTCTGTTGGGTAGATTTCGGGATGCTGGATCCTTCTCTTGGTCCTGTCGGCTGGATGCTGCGGAATCTGAGGTTTTTCGCCTGGTTGATCCTGGCGATAACGTTTGGAGATTGGACCGTGACTGCGGGCTTCCTTCGGATTGCAGGCACTTTCGTCGCTTTCACTTTCAGCGTTCGTTTGAATGTCACTGCTCTCACTGACTTCATTTTCAGTTTTTCGCACTTTTCTTTCACTAGCATCCACACTCTGCATACTATGCATTCGTTTACAAATTTTGATTTTGTTCGTATGAACAATTTTATGGCGCCCTTTTACATTCAGCTTAACATTACAATTGCCCAAAATTTCGAGGATACGGTACGGTCCAGAATACTGTGCCTGGAACTTATGTTTGTTCGGCTCTTTTAAAAGATAGACCCATTGGCCTACCTCGAAGTTTTGGACATTGAGATTTCGGTCATAATAATATTTAGAACGTCGTTTCGCATTGTCTAGATTGGCTTTAGCCAAATCCTGAGATTTCGAGATTTTCTCCTGAAGTTGTATAAGATAGTCGCTATAAGTTTCGTTATCAGAGCTGTCCTGAAAAGGAGTGGCTGACGGCGTCCTAGCTATCCTGCCGAACACTAGTTCGTGTGGGGTGTATAATGTACCCTCGTGCACACTGGTGTTGTATGAAAACATTGCATACGGTAACCAATTCACCCAATCGTTACTCGACTCTATGTAATGCTTCAGATATTCGGCCAGGACGTGGTGAGATCGTTCAACGGACCCGTTTGTCTGTGGATGGAACGCAGTGGACTTGTATTGCTTAATACGGAATTTGATTGCTATGGCTTTAATCAAGCTGTTTATAAAGTTCGAACCTTGGTCCGTGAGTATGCCTTTCGGGCATCCGAATTTACAAATGAATTCTTTTATTAAAGCTTCGGCAATGTCTACTGCGGTGGTGGTTTTGAGAGGAACTGCGACTGAGTATTTAGTGAGGAGATCTTGGATCGTGAGGATACTTGTATAACCGTCGGAAGTTTCGGGAAGAGGACCCATTACGTCCATTGAAATCTTATCGAATGCCCTGCCAGGGGTGTCGGTTAAAGTGAGAGGCTGTCTGGTCTTTACCCGGACCAGTTTCTCTGTCTGACAACTTTTACATTTGCCAATATATTCTTGTATTTGTGTTTTCATGTTTGGCCAAAAGTATTGTTGTCTGATGCGAGAATAAGTTTTATTAACCCCTTTGTGACCTCCCACAGGGGAGTCGTGGTTTTCTCTTATTATTTTCAGTCGCTCTTCGACCGAAGGGGTTTTAATGAGGCCCTGGCAGACCGTAATCTGGACAGTTGTTTCGTAGAACAGGTCCTGAAGGATTTTCTGGATTCGGGACCAGGATACGGAGTCTAGATAGGTTTGTGCGATACTAAATGTTTGTAATTGTAATTCGTTTACAACGTCGCACAAGGATCTAAATGTTTCTATTACGGTCTGGAAATTGATTGATCTGGTGGAATGTTCGACGATTGGAAGCTGGATTTGGAATTCGTTTCCGATTTGTATGACTTTGGCTTTGGTAAGAACGTGATTTTTGTTTGGAAGGAATTTTTCAGCGTTCGCTAGATCTTTGGCGCCCGTGTCATAGGGGTGCCCAGATTGCGTGACGAAGACAACTACATTGTCTCGTCGCGTTGATAATGCGTCACGGCTGAAATTAAACAGAGGTTCGCGTCGGAAAAATTCATTTGGAGCAGGAGTATAAAAGTCGGTGCTGTCGCTGGCGACTTGCGGAGGTGGTGCTGTGTTGGTACGGAAGGACGTGCCTGGAGTCGGTAATTCAGGTTCTGATGTTACCGGAGTAGGAGGAGGCGCTAGTGTGGTATACTTTTTACGGGTTTCCGGAGGCACATCGAAGATGTCGTCCTCCGAGTTTTCTGAATACGAGAGCGGAAAAATTTGAGCGGGATTCCGCGACAATGCGTCCGCATTAAGGTTCGTTTTTCCACTTTTATAGACCATCTCGTAGTCAAATTCCGCTAACTTAAGCCTCCACCGTACGAGTCTACTTGACGGGTCCTTGACCGAATTCATCCACACTAACGGTCGATGGTCGGTAACGAGTTTGAATTGATTACCGTATATGTATGGACGAAAGTAATGGACGGCGTAGACAATCGCCAGACACTCCTTCTCGATCGTGGAGTAGTTTTTCTCCGCAGCGTTTAACAGTCGCGACGTGTACGCGATTGGCAAGTCGCGGCCTATTGGTCCTTGACTCAAGATAGCACCAATAGCTTCGGCGGACGCGTCGGTCGTTATCACGAATGGTTGTTTAAAGTTGGGGTACTGCAAGATAGGCGCTTCGCATAGGCAATCTCGGAGTTTGACGAATGAATTCTCTTGCTCGTTACGCCATACAAAGGGCGCGTCTTTTTTTAACAAATTTGTAAGTGGCTTAGCAATATTAGAAAAATTTGCGATGAACCGCCTGTAGTATCCCGCGAGCCCGAGGAATTGTTTGATCTGTTTCGCGTTGCGCGGGCGCGGAAAATTTTTGACGGCGCTAATTTTCGCAGGGTCAGGTTTTACACCGTGCTCACTGATAATATGACCCAAATAGCTTACTTCTCTCCTCAAGAATTCGCACTTATCCGGCTGCAATACTAAATTAGCTTCTTTGAGCCGTTGAGTTAATTTATCGAATTTAAGTCGATGTTCTTGAAGAGAGCTAGCGTAGATAACAATGTCGTCCAAATAGACGAAAATTTCGTTCCCCTGGAGACCGGACAGGACATTGTCCATAAGTCGTTGGAACGTCGCTGGCGCATTTTTTAATCCGAATGGCATTCTTTTAAATTCATAATGCCCGTGAGGCGTCGAAAAAGCGGTTTTGGGAGCATCGGCGGGCTCCATTGGGATCTGGTGAAATCCGCTCGCGAGATCGAATGTACTAAAATACTTCGCGCTCCCGAGCTGATCAAGTATCTCGGTAATGCAAGGGAGGGGATAGGCATCGGCGACAGATTTCTCATTGAGTGCGCGGTAGTCGATGACGACGCGCCATTGCTTGTTGCCCAAGGAGTCCGGTTTCTTTGAGACAACCCACAATGGCGAATTATATGGTGATTTTGACGGAGAGATGACACCATTTTGTAAAAATTTGTCGACTTGTCGTCGAATCTCCTCCTTATGAGCTGGTGGGAACCGGTATTGTTTCACATTGACGGGGCGGTCGTCGACGGTTGGAATCTTGTGCGTGGTTGCTGACGTATGCCCTAATTTATCCCCCTCAATGTGAAAAAGCTCCTGCGTGCTTTGAACGAGACGGACGACGTGCTCTCTTTCCTCTGCGTTGAGGTGGTCGAGACGGAGGAGACTAAGAAGTCGATCTAGACGAGATTTCGAAGGATTGGCGGATTTCGATGTTTGTTTTAACGGCGACTGTTGTACATTATTTTTAACCGCCTGAGCATAGGAGATCTGTTGAACATTCGCGATTTTGCAACGCGAAGGAGGAGTTTCGAGTGTCGAATATGGTGTCTGACTCGAGAAAGAAATAGAAGTTTTTCCCTTTTGGGATGAGCCGATCGGTACGGCGGATACGTTGGATTTAGAAAAAACCGGATAGAGCGATGGACTTTCCTCCTTATGGAGGGGAGTCATGATTTGCGCGGGCTCAAGTACGATTTCTGGTAACGCGATTTCGACGGCGCGGTCGGATGAATTAATTATTCGAGTTACCGCTTTGCCCCGAATTACTCTGACGAGAGCGTTTCCGAAAAATATACCCGGCGCAAGATCGATACGAGGAATTATACCTTCCGCGAGATTCGAATTAACTACGCGGACCTTGATACCGATATTTGATCTCGGTGGAATGGAGATACGGTCTCCTGACTTCGGAGAAGCTGCTTTGTCTTGCGTTCGAAGCTTCGATTTCGTTGCTGCATCGCGTTTCAGCGGAGGCGATGATTTACGCGGCGGGCGCGGCGGCGGAGGGGGAATAGATTCCGTGCGCGGCGCTTGTTTACGTTTCGGCGATAGGAGAGGCTTTATTTTCGACTCCGGTGACGGTTCCTCGAGTGCTTCGATATCGTCTTCGAAAGGAATTCTCTTACCATTCCATTTGATTATTTTATTTGGAAAAGAGATTTCTGCGTCCATACAGAACCCGGAGCCGAGGATCCCGCTTGGTTTAAGGGGAAAATCATCCTCGACCACATTAAAAGGAACGACGCGACCGAAAATGACAAGATTCACCGTCCCTAAGGTTGCGGTTTTGCCATCGGTTACCCCTGTTATTATTACGATCTCGGACTTATCGATTCGCGCGGATGCTTTTAGAGCCGAACGTTTTATAATATTTATTTCCGCCCCAGTGTCCACCATGAAGCGAGTTGGTGAAATTAGAAGATCGGATTTTAGAACTACGTTTGGCGTGCTAGTTTTTCCGGTTATGTTTATCGCGGCGTTTCGTCGATTTCCGCGTTGGAGTTGTTCGCGGCGAGAGGACGGACTTGGTGCGCGGCCTCGCCACCTGTCTCGCGGCGGGTGCGGAGGCCATTGTCGTTTCCCGAATTTTTATTTACCGCGTTGTTGTACTGCCTTTTTCGGCACTCGCCTATTTCGTGCCCCGGGGTCTTGCAATAGCGACAAAATTTGGGCGCGTCCCTGGCTACGATTTGTCTCGGTTGTTCGTACGCGGGGCCTCGAGTAGGAGGCGGTACGTCCCTGGATCGCAAGTATTCCTGCGGTCGGTACGGCGATGGCGGTCTGAGCCGACACTCGGTCGCGTAATGTCCGATATTATTGCATTTTCGGCAAATAATTTCGGCTGGTTTTTCGCGCGATTCTGGTCGCGCGACACGCGATCTACCTAGCCGGTTGCAGTCACGTTCGTGCATTTGATAGAGCTCCCGCGCTCGAGCGAACGTTTCTCGCAATGTACCGAATGAATTTACCGTCATTTGCATTCGAATTTCTGGAATGAGACCGTCTTTAAAACATTGTAATGTGAGCGCGTCTACGTCATCGAGCGATTCCGGTGTGTCTCGTCGAGCAAGCCTTTCGCAATCAATTATAGCGGTTCTAAGATCTTTTACTCGACCTATGTAATCTAGAATGTGCTCGTTCGCGCGCATAAATATATTAGCAAGTTCACCCCGATAATGATGAGCTGATTTTACGGAGCAAAAAGTGCTGCGAAGAACGTCCGTTAATTCGAGTATTGTGTAACACGGCTCGTCTTCTAGCGCGGCGTAGGCACGACCCTTGAGTTTTCCCTTAAGCAGGCGTGTGAAAGTTCGCTCGCACCCATTAGGGATAAGCTCATAAGCGCGTTTACACGCTCGGGTAAACTGAAGAATGGGAATGTTCTGACCATCGAATGTCGGCACGGCTTCGAGGGCCTGCTTAAGCGATAGCTCGTCGTGTTGCGAACTATTTGTATTGAAATCGGAGCTCGAATTATGTCCGGAAAGCGGATTTCCCCGAGGAATATCCAGAGAAACGGTATCGTCGCGCGTTAAATCAGGCGTTCTGCGGATAGATTCTATTTCACGACGTAGAATTTCTAATTGCTGGAGCAACGCGGCATTACTAGGATCGGTCGTTTTCGTATTTTTCGCGGAAGTATTTTGTTGCGCGGTACTAGGAAGAGGCTCGGAGATAGCGTCTTGGAAGTCGAGCGTTCTGCTAGTGCGTTTTTCGCGTTCGGAATCGGCCATCGCGGCGGCTCGCTGTGTCTGCTGGCGCGTTTTTGTCGGAGTCCGGGTTGCCATATCTAGTATCGCGGTTCCTTTCGGCGGAATTTCCGGAGGAAACGCGTGGCTATCCCACCGCTGTCACCAAAAATAACTTTCGTGTCACGTCCCGAGGTGCGGTTGCGCTCGCAACGGTGGCACAAAGTCGTAACCGTTCCCGAAAATAACGCGAATTGCGTCCGGACCGGGTTCGTTGGCGTTTCGGACTCGATAAAACGGTAATTAACACTAAACTTACCTTGCGAAGGCTTGATTCCGCTGTCTGATTTCTCTTTCCAGGTACCTGGAGCGCCTTGGATCCGCAACCGGGATGGCGGCGGCGTACGGCTGGAACGGAGGTACGTCTACGGGAATAAGCGTCCAGGCGGGTTGACTCCGGCTGGCAGGTATCGGCGTTTGGCCCTGACGATTGGCGACTCGTACGGGTCGTGCGGCGAAGGAAACCTCCTTCACAGGAACCAGGACTCGAACGTAGGAAATTGAATATTCTGGTGCATCACCCACGTATTCCCGAGCGAGACGACGATGAACTCTCTCCTCCCCGCGCGTCGTGTACGCTTTGTCGGAGGTGCAAGGCTCATCGAGAATACTTGAACTTCGGTTGAATACGGCACGGCTAAGCGTTGGTTCGCTCTAGCTTACCGGGATCGACCTGGGCGCAAGATATTCTGTACACGGTAGAAGTGAGGATGGAGCAACTAAGCGCTGGTTCGCTCTAGTCGTCGAGCCTCAAGACTATCGTAGATGAGATATAGAATTAGAATAATCGCGAGCGTACCCGTGGACTAGAATTAAGGAATTGTATTTGAACTCGAATAAAGATACTTTGAATCTGGTAAAAATAAACTATATTCTATGATTTCACTATACTAGATACACTTGACTAAATTCTAAGTTACTGACTAGCGATTACAATGAGAATTAGAAATAGTATAGAGTATCGAATGGACTCCGCTATGGGAGTATGGATAGAGACGAATGCATTAGAGCTAATTGCTCGTTGCGAATGAGCCTATTGCTCGGATCGGAGGTGCATCGTTCGGATGCTGGATTAGAACTCCTCGGTTCGGAGATGAGATACGAACTCTCCAGTTCGGAGATGAGATACCAACTCTCCCGTTCGGAGGTGAGATTGGAACTGACTCTCGGATCTCGCGTCCGCGACCTCCTCGGGTCGCGCGGCGCGCGAGTCGCTGGGCCCTCGCGGTGGGGCGGACGGTCGGAGTAGGGCGGCCGCTCGGCCCTCGTGGTGGGGCGGCCGTTCGGAGTGGGGCGCGGCCCGCGTTAAGCGTGAGCCGCGAGCGTCGAGTGTGCGCGCGAGTGCACGGAACATAGCCGTGCATGAATAAAATATATACATATATTTACTTAAATCTAGGTGTGTGTTGGTGTGTATGTACATATATGAGTAGTGTGCTTATTCTAATCCCACATGTACGAGAAGTACGTATAGGGCTTCGTGATCGCTGGGGATTCGACCCAGTATGTGTCGGAGAGCTCCTCGCCCTCGTAATACGGGGTGAAGTCCTCCCCCTCGTGTGTGGAGATCGCGCGTGGGCGCGGCATGCTGCATCCCTCTTCCCTCTCGTACCTTTGTCTCCTTCTGTAGGGACGGCGAGTCGGCGGGTGGCCCGTGTGCAGGGGCTCCGGATACGGATGCTGGGGATGATGAGGTGGACGCCGGAGGGTGACAGGCGGTACGCCTGACGTTACAGTGTCGCATTTACATTCTTTTGAAGTGAATACGAGGTATACATGAGACTTCGCAATGAATATTATATCTTATCATGAGACATAGAAATGAGATGCAGCATCTTGTTTTAAGAAGCATTAGTACTCTATTGCTTCGATACGTAGACTCCTGCAATCGCTATTTCCTAGCAAGGAAGTGTCGCTTTTAGAATCATATGAAGCATAGACGAGGAATACATAACACTTCGCAATGAATATTATATCTTATCATGAATCATAGAAATGAGATGCAATATCGCGTTTTAAGAAGCATTACAACTCTATTGCTACGATACGTAGATATCTGCAAACGCTATTTCCCAGCAAGGAAGTGTCGCACTTACATTCATTTGAAATGTATTCGAGGAATACATAACACTTCGCAATGAATATTATATCTTATCATGAATCATAGAAATCAGATGCGATATCGCGTTTTAAGAAGCAATACAACTCTAGTGCTACGATACGTAGACATCTGCAAACGTTATTTCCTAGCAAGGAATTGCCGCAATTAGTTTCATTTGAAGTGTATGCGAGGAATACATAACATTTCACAATGAATATTATATCTTATAATGAATCATAGAAATGAGATGCGATATCGCGTTTTAAGGAGCTTTAGAATTCTATTGCTACGATGCGTAGACATCTGCAAACGCAATTTCCTAGCCAGGAAGTGTCGCATTTACATTCATTTGAAGCGTAGACGAGGAATACATAGTTCTTCGCAATGAATATTATATCTTATCATGAGACATAGAAATGAGATGCGATATCGCGTTTTAAGAAGCATTACAACTCTATTGCTACGATACGTAGATATCTGCAAACGTTATTTCCTAGCAAGGAATTGTCGCATTTACTTTCATTTGAAGCGTATGCGAGGAATACATAACACTTCGCAATGAATATTATATCTTATAGTGAATCATAGAAATGATATGCGATACCGCGTTTCAAGAAGCATTACAAGTCTATTGCTACGATACGTAGATATCTGCAAACGCTATTTCCTAGCAAGGAAGTGACGCATTTACATTCATTTGAAGCATAGACGAGGAATACATAACACTTCGCAATGAATATTATATCTTATCATGAAACATAGGAATGAAATCGGATATCGCGTTTTAAGAAGCATTACAACTCTATTGCTACGATACGTAGACATCTGCAAGCGCTATTTCCTGGCAAGGAAGTGTCGCTTTTACAATCATATGGAGCATAGACGAGGAATACATAGTACTTCGCAATGAATATTTTATCTTATCATGAGACATAGAAATGAGATGCGATATCGCGTTTTAAGAAGCATTACAACTCTATTGCTACGATACGTAGACATCTGCAAACGCTATTTCCTAGCAAGGAAGTGTCGCATTTACATTCATTTGAAGTGTATGCGAGGAATACATAACACTTCACAATGAATATTATATCTTATCATGAATCATAGAAATGATATGCGATATCGCGTTTTAAGAAGCGTTAGAACACTATTGCTACGATACGGAGACATCTGCAAATGCTATTTCCTAGCAAGGAAGTGTCGCATTTACATTCATTTGAAGCGTAGACGAAGAATACATAGTACTACGCAATGAATATTTTATCTTATCATGCGACATAGAAATGAGATGCGATATCGCGTTTTAAGAAGCGTTAGAACACTATTGCTACGATACGTAGACATCTGCAAACGCTATTTCCTAGCAAGGAAGTGACGCATTTACATTCATTTGAAGCATAGACGAGGAATACATAACACTTCGCAATGAATATTATATCTTATCATGAAACATAGAAATGAGATCGGATATCGCGTTTTAAGAAGCATTACAACTCTATTGCTACGATACGTAGACATCTGCAAGCGCTATTTCCTGGAAAGGAAGTGTCGCTTTTACAATCATATGGAGCATAGACGAGGAATACATAACACTTCGCAATGAATATTATATCTTATCATGAGCCATAGAAATGAGATGCGATATCGCGTTTTAAGAAGCATTACAACTCTATTGCTACGGTACGTAGATATCTGCAAACGTTATTTCCTAGCAAGGAAGTGTCGCATTTACATTCTTTTGAAGTGAATACGAGGCATACATGAGACTTCGCAATGAATATTATGTCTTTTCAGTAATCATAGATATGAGATGCGATATCGCGTTTTATGAAGCATTACAACTCTATTGCTACGATACTTAGACATCTGCAAACGCTATTTCCTAGCAAGGAAGTGTCGCACTTACAATCATTTGAAGCGTAGACGACGAATACATAGTACTTCGCAATGAATATTATATCTTATCATGAGACATAGAAATGAGATGCGATATCGCGTTTTAAGAAGCATTACAACTCTATCGCTACGATACGTAGATATCTGCAAACGTTATTTCCTAGCAAGGAATTGTCGCATTTACTTTCATTTGAAATGTATGCGAGGAATACAAAACACTTCGCAATGAATATTATATCTTATCATGAATCATAGAAATGAGATGCGATATCGCGTTTTAAGAAGCCTTAGAATTCTATTGCTAAGATACGTTGGCATCTGCAAGCGCTATTTCCTGGCAAGGATGTGTCGCATTTAGATTCATTTGAAGCGTAGACGACGAATACATAGTACTTCGCAATGAATATTATATCTTATCATGAGACACAGAAATGAGATGCGATATCGCGTTTTAAGAAGCATTACAACTCTATTGCTACGATACGTAGACATCTGCAAACGCTATTTCCTAGCAAGGAAGTGTCGCATTTACATTCATTTGAAGTGTATGCGAGGAATACATAACACTTCACAATGAATATTATATCTTATCATGAATCATAGAAATGATATGCGATATCGCGTTTTAAGAAGCGTTAGAACACTATTGCTACGATACGGAGACATCTTCAAATGCTATTTCCTAGCAAGGAAGTGTCGCATTTACATTCATTTGAAGCGTAGACGAAGAATACATAGTACTACGCAATGAATATTTTATCTTATCATGCGACATAGAAATGAGATGCGATATCGCGTTTTAAGAAGCGTTAGAACACTATTGCTACGATACGTAGACATCTGCAAACGCTATTTCCTAGCAAGGAAGTGACGCATTTACATTCATTTGAAGCATAGACGAGGAATACATAACACTTCGCAATGAATATTATATCTTATCATGAAACATAGAAATGAGATCGGATATCGCGTTTTAAGAAGCATTACAACTCTATTGCTACGATACGTAGACATCTGCAAGCGCTATTTCCTGGAAAGGAAGTGTCGCTTTTACAATCATATGGAGCATAGACGAGGAATACATAACACTTCGCAATGAATATTATATCTTATCATGAGCCATAGAAATGAGATGCGATATCGCGTTTTAAGAAGCATTACAACTCTATTGCTACGGTACGTAGATATCTGCAAACGTTATTTCCTAGCAAGGAAGTGTCGCATTTACATTCTTTTGAAGTGAATACGAGGCATACATGAGACTTCGCAATGAATATTATGTCTTTTCAGTAATCATAGATATGAGATGCGATATCGCGTTTTATGAAGCATTACAACTCTATTGCTACGATACTTAGACATCTGCAAACGCTATTTCCTAGCAAGGAAGTGTCGCACTTACAATCATTTGAAGCGTAGACGACGAATACATAGTACTTCGCAATGAATATTATATCTTATCATGAGACATAGAAATGAGATGCGATATCGCGTTTTAAGAAGCATTACAACTCTATCGCTACGATACGTAGATATCTGCAAACGTTATTTCCTAGCAAGGAATTGTCGCATTTACTTTCATTTGAAATGTATGCGAGGAATACAAAACACTTCGCAATGAATATTATATCTTATCATGAATCATAGAAATGAGATGCGATATCGCGTTTTAAGAAGCCTTAGAATTCTATTGCTAAGATACGTTGGCATCTGCAAGCGCTATTTCCTGGCAAGGATGTGTCGCATTTAGATTCATTTGAAGCGTAGACGACGAATACATAGTACTTCGCAATGAATATTATATCTTATAATGAATCATAGAAATGAGATGCGATATCGCGTTTTAAGAAGCATTACAACTCTATTGCTACGATACGTAGACATCTGCAAACGCTATTTCCTAGCAAGGAAGTGTCGCATTTACATTCTTTTGAAGTGAATACGAGGCATACATGAGACTTCGCAATGAATATTATATCTTTTCAGTAAACATAGAAATGAGATGCGATATCGCGTTTTATGAAGCATTACAACTCTATTGCTACGATACGTAGACATCTGCAAACGCTATTTCCTAGCAAGGAAGTGACGCATTTACATTCATTTGAAGCATAGACGAGGAATACATAACACTTCGCAATGAATATTATATCTTATCATGAAACATAGAAATGAGATCGGGTATCGCGTTTTAAGAAGCATTACAACTCTATTGCTACGATACGTAGACATCTGCAAGCGCTATTTCCTGGCAAGGAAGTGTCTCATTTACATTCATTTGAAGCGTAGACGCGGAATACATAGTACTTCGCAATGAATATTATATCTTATCATGAGATATGGAAATGAGATGCGATATCGCGTTTTACGAAGCATTACAACTCTATTGCTACGATACGTAGACATCTGCAAGCGCTATTTCCTGGCAAGGAAGTGTCGCATTTACATTCATTTGAAGCGTAGGCGAGGAATTCATAGTATACTACGCAATGAATATTTTATCTTATCATGAATCACAGAAATGAGATGCGATATCGCGTTTTAAGAAGCTTTAGAACACTATTGCTACGATACGTAGACATCTGCAAACGCTATTTCCGAGAAAGGAAGTGTCGCATTTACATTCATTTGAAGCGTAGACGAAGAATACATAGTACTTCGCAATGAATATTTATCTTATCATGAGACATAGAAATGAGATGCGATATCGCGTTTTAAGAAGCATTAAAACTCTATTGCTACGATACGTAGACATCTGCAAACGCTATTTCCTAGCAAGGAAGTGTCGCATGTGACGTCAGGCGCACCGCCTGCCACCCTCTGGCGCCAACCAGCATCCGCAGCATCCGCAACCGGGACACCGCTCTCCCGCCAGCACCTGTATCAGCATCCCCCGTACACGGGCCGCACGACGATTCGACGCCCCGAGACGAGGAGACAACGCTACGAGGATGAGGAATACCTCCCCGCGTACGAATCCCGATCACCTGCGATCACACAACCGTACGCTTACTTTTCATACACGCGATTCTAGATTAAGCACTCTACACGAATCATGTACATACACAACCCAACACACACCTAAATATAAGCAGATATTTGTACAATCATAATTTCTAAGTCGTATAGAATATAAGCTGCGATGCGCGCCCGCGCGCACTCGACGCTCGCGGCTCACGCTGAACGCGAGCCGCACCCCACTCCGAGTGGCCGCCCCACTCCGATCGTACGCCCCACTCACGGGGCCCAGCGACTCGCGCGCCACGCAACCCGAGGAGGTCGCGGACGCGCGACCGAGAGAAGAGTTCCTTCGAGTCCGATCTCCGAGACGGTTCTAATCTCAACCTCCGAGCAATACGCTCCCCTGCCACGAGCTATCAGCTCTCATGCAGCCGACTCTATCGCATCTCCCTTAGCGGAGTCCTTATTATAACTTATTACTATTTCCATTTCATATTATATCGTTAGTTGATAGCTTAGACTTAGTAAAGTGTAGTAGGATAGTTATATTATAGAATATACTCTTGTTTTACCAAATCCAAGTCTCTTTATTCGAATACAAGTTCCTTAAATTCTATTCCACGTGTACGCTCGCGATTCTTATTCAATTCACACGATTCATCTGCGACAGCTCTGTACGCTGGACAGTCTTTGAGCGCACCAACGCTCGACTGCTCTCGCTGCATTCCTATCGTATCCAAGGTATCTTGAACAAGGATCGACCTCGGTAAGCCAGAGCGCACCATCGCTTGGCCGAGCCGTATTCCGTCCTAGTGCAAGCGCCTTTGATGAATCCCGAGCCTCCGAAAAGGCGTACACGACGCGCGGGTAGGAAAGAATATCTACGCCGTCTCATTCGCGAATACGCGAGTTGTACTTCCGGACATCCATACGTCTGCAACGCTGTTTCCGTCCCTGCGAAGGAGGTCTTCGCAGCCGTACGTCCAATTCGAATCCAGGATCGCCCGGTTCCAGCGCCAGTTTCCTCCAGCCGTAGCTCGCCTGCCTGGAGACTCATTCCCGTCGACGCTCCGCCGATCCAGCCGTACGCCGCTGCTATTCCGGTCACGGATCCACGGCGCCACAGATACCTGGAACGAGAGGCGAAACAGTATTAAGAAGACGTCGAAAGGTAAGTGTTAGGCGTAATTTTGGTTAGATCGAGTTCCGACCGCCAACGAACCCGGCCCCAGCGCAATTCGCGTAGGTTTTTCGGGAAAGGCTACGAATCGTGCCATCGGATCGAGCGCAAACGCACCTCGGGACGTGACACGAAAGATATTTTTGGTGACAGCGGTGGGATAGCCACGCGTTCTCCACGGAAATTCTGCCGTCCGAGACCGCGAAACAAGCCATGGCAACGAGAACTCCACCGACCAAAACGCGCCAGCAAGCGCAACGGGCCGCCGCGATGCACGAAACTGATCGCGATAAACGCACAAATAGGGCATTAGATTTTCAAGACGCTCTCGGCGAGCTTACTCAAGATACCGCGCAAGCAGGCACATCGGCGAAAAACGTAGAATCGACCGATCCAACTACGGTGACCTTGCTTCAACAAGTTGAAATGCTCCGTCGCGAAATTGAAGCTATCCGCCGAACTCCAGATCTAGCACGCGACGATACAGTGCCGTTGGAAATTCCGCGTATAGACCCGATTTCCGCACAAGGTTCGAGTCAAATATCCGCCGTAACCAACCCGCAACATGACGAGCTTTCGCTCAAGCAAGCGCTTGAAGCCGTACCGACGTTCGACGGACAAAATATTCCGGTACTCCAATTTACGCGGGCTTGCAAACGGGCTTACGAACTAATTCCGAACGGGTGCGAGCGCACGTTTACGCGCCTTCTGAAGGGCAAATTGAAGGGCCGCGCTTATGCCGCGTTAGAGGACGAGCCGTGCCAGACGATTCTGGAATTAACTGATATTCTTCGATGTTCGTTCGGACCCGTGAAATCCGCCGATCACTACAGGGGCGAACTCACCAATATATACATGCGTGCCAACGAGCACATTTTAGATTATATTGGACGGGTAAAGGACCTGAAGACAGCCATAATTGACTGCGACAGACTCGCGCGTCGCGATCCCCAAGAGTCCTTAGAAAGCGTAAACAAACTCGCGTCACAGTGCTTCAGGGACGGACTTATTCCCGAAATAAGAATTCAGATGCCGATAGATCCATACAACACCCTGCAGCAAATTTTCACAAGAGCACGCGAACTCTTTCAAATTCACGAACGCGACTTACAACGTCTAGGCAAAACGCGACCACGCGCGGAATCTCGCGAAAAACTCGTAGACATTATCTGCAGTAAATGCAACAACACGGGACATTACGCGACCGAATGTCGGCTCAGAACCGTACCTCAATACCGATCACGGGAATATCGAGACCCATACCTGCGTCCCAGGGACGCACCGCTTCCCGCTCAACGCCCGTCCTACGAACAGCCGCGACAAATTTTAGACAGGGACGCGCAAAAATTTTGCAAATATTGTAAAAACCCGGGGCACAGCATAGACGAATGCCGTAAGAGAAGATATAATAACAATTTGAACAGGGACTCGGGAAACGACGGTGGCCTCCGTACCCGCCGCGAGACAGGTCGCGAGGCCCTACCGCAAATACGAACTCTCGCAGCGAACAATTCCGACGAGGAAGTAGGAGAAACGCCGCAATAAATATCACCGGGAAAGCAAGCACGCCTACCGTGATAATTAAATCCGATCATTTAATCTGTCCAACCCGATTTATGATAGACACCGGGGCAGAGATAAACATTATCAAACGATCGGCATTAAAATCCTCCGCGCGAATCGACTCTTCGGAAATAGTGATTATAACGGGTGTAACCGACGGCAAAACAGCCACCTTAGGGACGGTGAACCTGGTAATCTTCGACCGCGTCGTCCCCTTCAATGTAGTCGAGGACAATTTTCCCTTAAAGCCTAACGGAATCCTCGGCTCGGGCTTTTGTAAGGACGCGGAAATTTCCTTCCTTAAGAAATTTATCAAATGGAACGGGCAGAAAATCCCTTTCGTAGAGGATGTCGAGCCAACCGAAGAACCGTCGTCGCGCCCGGAGACCGCTCCTCACTTACCAGCGAAAAATAAACAAACGTCGCGCACTAAATCTATTTCTCCTCCGACGCCGCCGCAATCATCGCCCCCTCCGAAACGCGATGCACCGGCGAAATCTAAACCCAGAACGGATAAGAAGGCCGTTTCTTCGAAGCAAAGAGATCAGATCTCGATTCCTCCGCGATCAAATGTCGGAATAAAGGTTCGCGTGATAAACTCCGATATCCCAGAAGGAATAATTCCGAGAATTAATTTAGCACCGGGAATATTTTTCGGGAACGCCCTAGTCAGAGTGGTCCATGGCAAGGCGATTACAAGAATAATAAATTCATCAGATCGCACGATCAAAATCGCATTGCCAGACGTAAAACTCGAACCGGCTCAAATTATGACTCCCCTCCACGAGGAGGGCAGTCCCTCTCTGTTTCCAATTTTTTCCAATTCGAAAAAATACGCTGTATCCGCCGCACCGATCGGCTCTTCCCACAAAAGGGAAATTTCTACTTCTATTTCAAATCAGACATCGTATTCGACACGCGAGCTTCCTCCTTCTCGGTGCAAAGTAATAAACAAGCACCGAATTTCCTACGCGCAAGCGGTAAAAACCAATGTAAAGCGAGATGCAAAATCGAAATCTCCGCTATCACCGCAAACCGCCGACTCTCCGCAATCTCGCGTGGACCGTATACTCAGTCTCCTTCGTCTCGATCACCTCAATAAGGAGGAAAAAGAACACGTCGTCCGCCTCGTCGAAAGCTCGCAGCATCTCTTCCATATCCAAGGCGACAAATTAGGACACACTTCGGCCACCACGCATAAAATACCAACCGTTGACGACCGACCCGTCAACGTGAAGCAATATCGCTTTCCCCCGGCACATAAGGAGGAAATTCGCCGTCAAGTCGAACACTTTTTACAAAACGATGTCATCTCTCCGTCCAAATCGCCTTATAATTCACCACTGTGGGTAGTGCCCAAGAAGCCTGATTCCTTGGGCAATAAACAGTGGCGCGTCGTTATCGACTACCGAGCTCTGAACGAGAAGTCTGTCGCCGACGCGTACCCCCTCCCTTGCATCACGGAGATTCTCGATCAGCTCGGTAGCGCGAAATACTTCAGTACTTTCGATCTCGCGAGCGGGTTCCATCAGATCCCTATGGAACCCGCCGACGCTCCGAAAACCGCTTTTTCTACGCCTCACGGGCACTATGAGTTCAAAAGAATGCCCTTCGGGTTGAAAAACGCGCCCGCGACGTTCCAGAGGCTGATGGACAACGTCCTCTCCGGCCTCCAGGGGAACGAGGTATTCGTCTACCTCGATGATATCGTGATCTACGCCAGCTCTCTGCAGGAGCACCGAGTAAAATTTGAAAAATTAACAAAAAGGCTCAAGGAAGCCAACCTAGTTTTGCAACCTGATAAGTGCGAATTCCTGCGAAGAGAGGTTAGCTATTTAGGCCACATTATCAGCGAGCACGGGGTAAAACCGGACCCCGCGAAAATAAGCGCGGTGAAAAATTTTCCACGTCCACAGAACGCCAAACAAATTAAACAATTCCTCGGTCTTGCGGGATATTACAGGCGTTTCATTGCTAATTTCTCGCGTATCGCTAAACCTCTGACCAATCTGTTAAAAAAGGACGCGCCTTTCGTGTGGCGCAACGATCAAGAAAACTCATTTGTACAACTTCGCGATTGCCTGTGCGAGGCTCCTATACTCCAATATCCGAACTTTAAGCAGCCGTTCGTTATAACCACCGATGCATCTGCCGAAGCGATCGGCGCTATTCTCAGTCAAGGCCCGATAGGTCGCGATCTGCCGATCGCGTACACGTCGCGATTACTCAATACTGCGGAGCGAAATTATTCTACGATCGAGAAGGAGTGTCTGGCGATCGTCTACGCCGTCCACTATTTCCGGCCATACATCTACGGTAACCAGTTCAAACTCGTTACCGACCATCGGCCGTTAGTGTGGATGAACTCGGTCAAAGATCCATCCAGTAGACTCGTTCGTTGGAGGCTTAAGCTTGCTGAATTTGATTATGAGATGGTATACAAAAGCGGCAAAACCAACCTCAATGCGGACGCACTATCGCGGAATCCCGCCCGAGTTTTCCCGCTTTCCCACGCACTTGATTCGGAGGATGACATCTTCGATGTCTCCCCGGAAGTTCGAAGGAAATACACCACTCCAGCTCCTCCTCCTACACCGGTAACGTCGGGAACCGACGTACCGACGCCCGACGCTCCCTCACTTACCGACACCTCGTCAACTCCGCACACAACCGATAATCCCGAAATCTATGTCCCTGCACCGAATGAATACATCAGGCGAGAGCCTTTGTTTAAATACAGTCGCGACTCACTGTCAACCAGACGAGACAATATTGTCATTTTCGTCACGCAGTCAGGACACCCTTACGACGCGGGTGCCCAAGAACTCGAAAAAACCGGACAATTCCTTCCCAACGAAAACATCGTCCTTTCCAGATCCAAAGTTGTGAAAATAGAAAACGAGTACCAAATCCAGCTTCCGATCGTGGAACATCCAAGCCGATCAGTCGATTTCCAAACCACGGTCGAAGCATTTCGATCACTATACGACGTCGTAAACGAACTCCAGTTAACAACATTCAGTATCGCACAGATCTCCCTTGATTCTATTCCATGGTCCCGAATCCGAAAAATCCTCGAGGACCTATTTTACGAATCGAACGTTCAAATAACGGTCTGTCAGGGGCTGATTCGAACTCCGCCAGTCCAAGATAGACTGAAAATAATACAGGAGAACCACGACACACCTGTGGGAGGCCACAAGGGTGTGAATAAAACATACACTCGTATTAGGCAACAATACTTTTGGCCCAATATGAAGTTGCAAATCCAAGAATACATCGGCAAATGCAAAAGCTGCCAAACGGAAAAACTGGTCAGAGTAAAAACGAGACAACCTCTCACTCTAACCGATACCCCCGGCAGGGCTTTTGACAAAATCTCGATGGACGTTATGGGTCCTCTTCCCGAAACACCAGATGGTTTCACAAACATATTAACAATCCAAGACCTACTAACAAAATTCTCCGTCGCAATTCCCCTTAAAACCACCACGGCCGTAGACATTGCGGATGCATTGATTCGAGAGTTTATCTGTAAGTTCGGATGCCCCAAGGGCATACTGACAGATCAGGGCTCCAATTTTATAAATAGCCTGATAAAAGCCATCGCTATCAAATTCAGAATCAAGCAGTACAAGTCCACCGCATTCCATCCGCAAACGAACGGGTCCGTCGAAAGATCTCACCACGTCTTGGCCGAGTATCTGAAACACTATATCGAGTCGAGTAACGAATGGGAGAAATGGTTACCGTACGCGATGTTCGCATACAACACCAGCGTACACGAGGGTACGTTATACACCCCTCACGAACTAGTGTTCGGTAGAATAGCTAGAACGCCATCAGCCACTCCTTTTCAAGACAACACCGAAAATGAGACATACAGCGACTATCTCATTCAACTCAACGAAAGAATTTCCAAATCGCAGGAGCTCGCCAAAGATAATTTAGATAACGCCAAACGCAGATCGAAATTCTATTACGACCGCAAAGTCAATGTCAAAAATTTCGAGGTAGGACAGTGGGTGTACCTTTTAAAGGAACCAAATAAGCATAAATTCCAAGCTCAGTATTCAGGACCCTACCGAATACTCGAAATTTTAGGCAACTGCAACGTAAAGTTAAATGTAAAGGGTCGACATAAAATCGTACACACGAACAAAATTAAGCTATGTAAACGAATGCAAGGTATGCACAGTGTGAATGCGAATGAGTTAAAAATAAGAAAAACTGGAACTGTAGTCAGTGAATATAGTGTAAAAGACGCTGAAAGCGAAAGTGAACAAAGTGGAATGAACAAGTCAACGAGAAGCATCAACCGCGGTCCAGCGGTCATCCACCCTCGCCGGGATGAATCAGGAGAGAGCCTCCAACCCCTGCGACAGTCAACCAGTGGAACCACGAAACGGGCCCAGCAGTCCGACACACGCTCCACAGACAAGAGATCTCGGCATTGCCGAGATTCTTTTTCCAAGGGGGGTGGTGTGACGTCAGGCGCACCGCCTGCCACCCTCTGGCGCCAACCAGCATCCGCAGCATCCGCAACCGGGACACCGCTCTCCCGCCAGCACCTGTATCAGCATCCCCCGTACACGGGCCGCACGACGATTCGACGCCCCGAGACGAGGAGACAACGCTACGAGGATGAGGAATACCTCCCCGCGTACGAATCCCGATCACCTGCGATCACACAACCGTACGCTTACTTTTCATACACGCGATTCTAGATTAAGCACTCTACACGAATCATGTACATACACAACCCAACACACACCTAAATATAAGCAGATATTTGTACAATCATAATTTCTAAGTCGTATAGAATATAAGCTGCGATGCGCGCCCGCGCGCACTCGACGCTCGCGGCTCACGCTGAACGCGAGCCGCACCCCACTCCGAGTGGCCGCCCCACTCCGATCGTACGCCCCACTCACGGGGCCCAGCGACTCGCGCGCCACGCAACCCGAGGAGGTCGCGGACGCGCGACCGAGAGAAGAGTTCCTTCGAGTCCGATCTCCGAGACGGTTCTAATCTCAACCTCCGAGCAATACGCTCCCCTGCCACGAGCTATCAGCTCTCATGCAGCCGACTCTATCGCATCTCCCTTAGCGGAGTCCTTATTATAACTTATTACTATTTCCATTTCATATTATATCGTTAGTTGATAGCTTAGACTTAGTAAAGTGTAGTAGGATAGTTATATTATAGAATATACTCTTGTTTTACCAAATCCAAGTCTCTTTATTCGAATACAAGTTCCTTAAATTCTATTCCACGTGTACGCTCGCGATTCTTATTCAATTCACACGATTCATCTGCGACAGCTCTGTACGCTGGACAGTCTTTGAGCGCACCAACGCTCGACTGCTCTCGCTGCATTCCTATCGTATCCAAGGTATCTTGAACAAGGATCGACCTCGGTAAGCCAGAGCGCACCATCGCTTGGCCGAGCCGTATTCCGTCCTAGTGCAAGCGCCTTTGATGAATCCCGAGCCTCCGAAAAGGCGTACACGACGCGCGGGTAGGAAAGAATATCTACGCCGTCTCATTCGCGAATACGCGAGTTGTACTTCCGGACATCCATACGTCTGCAACGCTGTTTCCGTCCCTGCGAAGGAGGTCTTCGCAGCCGTACGTCCAATTCGAATCCAGGATCGCCCGGTTCCAGCGCCAGTTTCCTCCAGCCGTAGCTCGCCTGCCTGGAGACTCATTCCCGTCGACGCTCCGCCGATCCAGCCGTACGCCGCTGCTATTCCGGTCACGGATCCACGGCGCCACAGATACCTGGAACGAGAGGCGAAACAGTATTAAGAAGACGTCGAAAGGTAAGTGTTAGGCGTAATTTTGGTTAGATCGAGTTCCGACCGCCAACGAACCCGGCCCCAGCGCAATTCGCGTAGGTTTTTCGGGAAAGGCTACGAATCGTGCCATCGGATCGAGCGCAAACGCACCTCGGGACGTGACACGCATTTACATTCATTTGAAGTGTATGCGAGGAATACATAACACTTCGCAATGAATATTATATCTTATCATGAAACATAGAAATGAGATTCGATATCGCGTTCTAAGAAGCATTACAACTCTATTGCTACGACACGTAGACATCTGCAAACGCTATTTCCTAGCAAGGAAGTGTCGCATTTATATTCATTTGAAGTGTAGACGTGGAATACATAACACTTCGCAATGAATATTATATCTTATCATGAAACATAGAAATGAGATTCGATATCGCGTTCTAAGAAGCATTACAACTCTATTGCTACGACACGTAGACATCTGCAAACGCTATTTCCTAGCAAGGAAGTGTCGCATTTATATTCATTTGAAGTGTAGACGAGGAATACATAACACTTCGCAATGAATATTATATCTTATCATGAATCACAGAAATGAGATGCGATATCGCGTTTTAAGAAGCTTTAGAACACTATTGCTACGATACGTAGACATCTGCAAACGCTATTTCCGAGAAAGGAAGTGTCTCATTTACATTCATTTGAAGCGTAGACGCGGAATACATAGTACTTCGCAATGAATATTATATCTTATCATGAGATATGGAAATGAGATGCGATATCGCGTTTTACGAAGCATTACAACTCTATTGCTACGGTACGTAGACATCTGCAAGCGCTATTTCCTGGCAAGGAAGTGTCGCATTTAGATTCATTTGAAGCGTAGACGACGAATACATAGTACTTCGCAATGAATATTATATCTTATCATGAGACATAGAAATGAGATGCGACATCGCGTTTTATGAAGCATTACAACTCTATTGCTACGATACGTAGACATCTGCAAACGCTATTTCCTAGCAAGGAAGTGTCGCATTTACATTCATTTGAAGTGTATGCGAGGAATACATAACACTTCACAATGAATATTATATCTTATAATGAATCATAGAAATGAGATGCGATATCGCGTTTTAAGAAGCGTTAGAACACTATTGCTACGATACGTAGACATCTGCAAACGCTATTTCCTAGCAAGGAAGTGTCGCATTTACATTCTTTTGAAGTGAATACGAGGTATACATGAGACTTCGCAACGAATATTATATCTTATCATGAATCACAGAAATGAGATGCGATATCGCGTTTTAAGAAGTTTTAGAACTCTATTGCTACGATACGTAGACATCTGCAAACGCTATTTCCTATCAAGGAAGTGTCGCATTTACGTTCATTTGAAGTGTATGCGAGGAATACATAACACTTCACAATGAATATTATATCTTATCATGAATCATAGAAATGAGGTGCGATATCGCGTTTTAAGAAGCTTTAGAACTCTATTGCTACGATATGTAGACATCTGCAAACGCTATTTCCTAGCAAGGAAGTGTCGCATTTACATTCTTTTGAAGTGAATACGAGGTATACATGAGACTTCGCAATGAATATTATATCTTATCATGAAACATAGAAATGAGATGCAATATCGCGTTCTAAGAAGCATTACAACTCTATTGCTACGACACGTAGACATCTGCAAACGCTATTTCCTAGCAAGGAAGTGCCGCATTTATATTCATTTGAAGTGTAGACGAGGAATACATAACACTTCGCAATGAATATTATATCTTATCATGAATCACAGAAATGAGATGCGATATCGCGTTTTAAGAAGCTTTAGAACACTATTGCTACGATACGTAGACATCTGCAAACGCTATTTCCGAGAAAGGAAGTGTCGCATTTACATTCATTTGAAGCGTAGACGAAGAATACATAGTACTTCGCAATGAATATTTTATCTTATCATGAGACATAGAAATGAGATGCGATATCGCGTTTTAAGAAGCATTACAACTCTATTGCTACGATACGTAGACATCTGCAAACGCTATTTCCTAGCAAGGAAGTGTCGCATTTACATTCATTTGAAGTGTATGCGAGGAATACATAACACTTCACAATGAATATTATATCTTATAATGAATCATAGAAATGAGATGCGATATCGCGTTTTAAGAAGCGTTAGAACACTATTGCTACGATACGTAGACATCTGCAAACGCTATTTCCGAGAAAGGAAGTGTCGCATTTACATTCATTTGAAGCGTAGACGAAGAATACATAGTACATCGCAATGAATATTTTATCTTATCATGAGACATAGAAATGAGATGCGATATCGCGTTTTAAGAAGCATTACAACTCTATTGCTACGATACGTAGACATCTGCAAACGCTATTTCCTAGCAAGGAAGTGTCGCATTTACATTCATTTGAAGTGTATGCGAGGAATACATAACACTTCACAATGAATATTATATCTTATAATGAATCATAGAAATGAGATGCGATATCGCGTTTTAAGAAGCGTTAGAACGCTATTGCTACGATACGGAGACATCTGCAAGCGCTATTTCCTAGGAAGGAAGTGTCGCATTTACATTCATTTGAAGCGTAGACAAAGAATACATAGTACTACGCAATAAATATTTTATCTTATCATGCGACATAGAAATGAGATGCGATATCGAATTTTAAGAAGCATTACAACTCTATTGCTACGATACGTAGACATCTGCAAACGCTATTTCCTAGCAAGGAAGTGTCGCATTTACATTCATTTGAAGTGTATGCGAGGAATACATAACACTTCACAATGAATATTATATCTTATAATGAATCATAGAAATGAGATGCGATATCGCGTTTTAAGAAGCGTTAGAACACTATTGCTACGATACGTAGACATCTGCAAGCGCTATTTCCGAGAAAGGAAGTGTCGCATTTACATTCATTTGAAGCGTAGACGAAGAATACATAGTACTTCGCAATGAATATTTTATCTTATCATGAGACATAGAAATGAGATGCGATATCGCGTTTTAAGAAGCGCTAGAACACTATTGCTACGATACGTAGACATCTGCAAACGCTATTTCCTGGCAAGGAAGTGTCGCATTTACATTCATTTGAAGCGTAGGCGAGGAATACATAGTATACTACGCAATGAATATTTTATCTTATCATGCGACATAGAAATGAGATGCGATATCGCGTTTTAAGAAGCATTAAAACTCTATTGCTACGATACGTAGACATCTGCAAACGCTATTTCCTAGCAAGGAAGTGTCGCATTTACGTTCATTTGAAGTGTATGCAAGGAATACATAACACTTCACAATGAATATTATATCTTATCATGAATCACAGAAATGAGATGCGATATCGCGTTTTAAGAAGCGTTAGAACACTATTGCTACGATACGTAGACATCTGCAAACGCTATTTCCTAGCAAGGAAGTGTCGCATTTACATTCATTTGAAGCGTAGACGAAGAATACATAGTACTACGCAATGAATATTTTATCTTATCACGCGACATAGAAATGAGATGCGATATCGCGTTTTAAGAAGCATTACAACTCTATTGCTACGATACGTAGACATCCGCAAGCTCTATTTCCTGGCAAGGAAGTGTCGCATTTACATTCATTTGATGCGTAGGCGAGGAATACATAGTATACTACGCAATGAATATTTTATCTTATCATGCGACATAGAAATGAGATGCGATATCGCGTTTTAAGAAGCATTAAAACTCTATTGCTACGATACGTAGACATCTGCAAACGCTATTTCCTAGCAAGGAAGTGTCGCATTTACGTTCATTTGAAGTGTATGCAAGGAATACATAACACTTCACAATGAATATTATATCTTATCATGAATCACAGAAATGAGATGCGATATCGCGTTTTAAGAAGCGTTAGAACACTATTGCTACGATACGTAGACATCTGCAAACGCTATTTCCTAGCAAGGAAGTGTCGCATTTACATTCTTTTGAAGTGAATACGAGGTATACATGAGACTTCGCAATGAATATTATATCTTATCATGAAACATAGAAATGATTTGCAGCATCTCGTTTTAAGAAGCATTAGTACTCTATTGCTTCGATACGTAGACACCTGCAATCGCTATTTCCTAGCAAGGAAGTGTCGCATTTACAATCATATGAAGCATAGACGAGGAATACAATACACTTCGCAATGAATATTATATCTTATCATGAATCATAGAAATGAGATGCGATATCGCGTTTTAAGAAGCATTACAACTCTATTGCTACGATACGTAGATATCTGCAAACGCTATTTCCTAGCAAGGAAGTGTCGCATTTACATTCTTTTGAAGTGAATACGAGGCATACATGAGACTTCGCAATGAATATTATATCTTTTCAGTAAACACAGAAATGAGGTGCGATATCGCGTTTTAAGAAGCTTTAGAACTCTACTGCTACGATACGTAGACGTCTGCAAACGCTATTTCCGAGAAAGGATGTGTCGCATTTACATTCATTTGAAGTGCATTCGAGGAATACATAACACTTCGCAATGAATATTATATCTTATCATGAATCATAGAAATGAGATGCGATATCGCGTTTTATGAAGCATTACAACTCTATTGCTACGATACTTAGACATCTGCAAACGCTATTTCCTAGCCAGGAAGTGTCGCATTTACGTTCATTTGACGTGTATGCGAGGAATACATAACACTTCGCAATGAATATTATATCTTATCATGAATCGCAGAAATGAGATGCGATATCGCGTTTTAAGAAGCGTTAGAACACTATTGCTACGATACGTAGACATCTGCAAACGCTATTTCCTAGCAAGGAAGTGTCGCATTTACATTCATTTGAAGCGTAGACGAAGAATACATAGTACTACGCAATGAATATTTTATCTTATCATGCGACATAGAAATGAGATGCGATATCGCGTTTTATGAAGCATTACAACTCTATTGCTACGATACGTAGACATCTGCAAACGCTATTTCCTAGCAAGCAAGTGTCGCATTTACATTCTTTTGAAGTGAATACGAGGTATACATGAGACTTCGCAATGAATATTATATCTTATCATGAATCATAGAAATGAGATGCGATATCGCATTTTAAGAAGCTTTAGAACTCTATTGCTACGATATGTAGACATCTGCAAACGCTATTTCCGAGAAAGGATGTGTCGCATTTACACTCATTTGAAGCGTAGACGAAGAATACATAGTACTTCGCAATGAATATTTTATCTTATCATGAGACATAGAAATAAGATGCGATATCGCGTTTTAAGAAGCATTACAACTCTATTGCTACGATACGCAGACATCTGCAAACGCTATTTCCTAGCAAGGAAGTGTCGCATTTACGTTCATTTGTAGTGTATGCGAGGAATACATAACACTTCACAATGAATATTATATCTTATAATGAATCATAGAAATGAGATGCGATATCGCGTTTTAAGAAGCGTTAGAACACTATTGCTACGATACGTAGACATCTGCAAACGCTATTTCCTAGCAAGGAAGTGTCGCATTTACATTCTTTTGAAGTGAATACGAGGTATACATGAGACTTCGCAATGAATATTATATCTTATCATGAAACATAAAAATGAGATGCGATATCGCGTTCTAAGAGGCATTACAACTCTATTGCTACGACACGTAGACATCTGCAAACGCTATTTCCTAGCAAGGAAGTGTCGCATTTATATTCATTTGAAGTGTAGACGAGGAATACATAACACTTCGCAATGAATATTATATCTTATCATGAATCACAGAAATGAGATGCGATATCGCGTTTTAACAAGGTTTAGAACTCTATTGCTACGATACGTAGACATCTGCAAACGCTATTTCCGAGAAAGGAAGTGTCGCATTTACATTCATTTGAAGCGTAGACGAAGAATACATAGTACTTCGCAATGAATATTTTATCTTATCATGAGACGTAGAAATGAGATGCGATATCGCGTTTTAAGAAGCATTACAACTCTATTGCTACGATACGTAGACATCTGCAAACGCTATTTCCGAGAAAGGATGTGTCGCATTTACATTCATTTGAAGTGCATTCGAGGAATACATAACACTTCGCAATGAATATTATATCTTATCATGAATCATAGAAATGAGATGCGATATCGCGTTTTATGAAGCATTACAACTCTATTGCTACGATACTTAGACATCTGCAAACGCTATTTCCTAGCCAGGAAGTGT
This sequence comes from Xylocopa sonorina, assembly GCF_050948175.1. Taxonomy (NCBI): domain Eukaryota; kingdom Metazoa; phylum Arthropoda; class Insecta; order Hymenoptera; family Apidae; genus Xylocopa; species Xylocopa sonorina. Next base: position 1,106,561 of record NW_027490167.1, read on the forward strand.
CGCATTTACGTTCATTTGACGTGTATGCGAGGAATACATAACACTTCGCAATGAATATTATATCTTATCATGAATCGCAGAAATGAGATGCGATATCGCGTTTTAAGAAGCGTTAGAACACTATTGCTACGATACGTAGACATCTGCAAACGCTATTTCCTAGCAAGGAAGTGTCGCATTTACATTCATTTGAAGCGTAGACGAAGAATACATAGTACTACGCAATGAATATTTTATCTTATCATGCGACATAGAAATGAGATGCGATATCGCGTTTTAAGAAGCATTACAACTCTATTGCTACGATACGTAGACATCTGCAAGCGCTATTTCCTGGCAAGGAAGTGTCGCATTTAGATTCATTTGAAGCGTACACGACGAATACATAGTACTTCGCAATGAATATTATATCTTATCATGAGACATAGAAATGAGATGCGATATCGCGTTTTATGAAGCATTACAACTCTATTGCTACGATACGTAGACATCTGCAAACGCTATTTCCTAGCAAGCAAGTGTCGCATTTACATTCTTTTGAAGTGAATACGAGGTATACATGAGACTTCGCAATGAATATTATATCTTATCATGAATCATAGAAATGAGATGCGATATCGCATTTTAAGAAGCTTTAGAACTCTATTGCTACGATATGTAGACATCTGCAAACGCTATTTCCGAGAAAGGATGTGTCGCATTTACACTCATTTGAAGCGTAGACGAAGAATACATAGTACTTCGCAATGAATATTTTATCTTATCATGAGACATAGAAATAAGATGCGATATCGCGTTTTAAGAAGCATTACAACTCTATTGCTACGATACGCAGACATCTGCAAACGCTATTTCCTAGCAAGGAAGTGTCGCATTTACGTTCATTTGTAGTGTATGCGAGGAATACATAACACTTCACAATGAATATTATATCTTATAATGAATCATAGAAATGAGATGCGATATCGCGTTTTAAGAAGCGTTAGAACACTATTGCTACGATACGTAGACATCTGCAAACGCTATTTCCTAGCAAGGAAGTGTCGCATTTACATTCTTTTGAAGTGAATACGAGGTATACATGAGACTTCGCAATGAATATTATATCTTATCATGAAACATAAAAATGAGATGCGATATCGCGTTCTAAGAGGCATTACAACTCTATTGCTACGACACGTAGACATCTGCAAACGCTATTTCCTAGCAAGGAAGTGTCGCATTTATATTCATTTGAAGTGTAGACGAGGAATACATAACACTTCGCAATGAATATTATATCTTATCATGAATCACAGAAATGAGATGCGATATCGCGTTTTAAGAAGCTTTAGAACTCTATTGCTACGATACGTAGACATCTGCAAACGCTATTTCCGAGAAAGGAAGTGTCGCATTTACATTCATTTGAAGCGTAGACGAAGAATACATAGTACTTCGCAATGAATATTTTATCTTATCATGAGACGTAGAAATGAGATGCGATATCGCGTTTTAAGAAGCATTACAACTCTATTGCTACGATACGTAGACATCTGCAAACGCTATTTCCTAGCAAGGAAGTGTCGCATTTACATTCATTTGAAGTGTATGCGAGGAATACATAACACTTCACAATGAATATTATATCTTATAATGAATCATAGAAATGAGATGCGATATCGCGTTTTAAGAAGCGTTAGAACACTATTGCTACGATACGGAGACATCTGCAAATGCTATTTCCTAGCAAGGAAGTGTCGTATTTACATTCATTTGAAGCGTAGACGAAGAATACATAGTACTACGCAATGAAGATTTTATCTTATCATGCGACATAGAAATGAGATGCGATATCGCGTTTTAAGAAGCGTTAGAACACTATTGCTACGATACGTAGACATCTGCAAACGCTATTTCCTAGCAAGGAAGTGTCGCATTTACATTCATTTGAAGCGTAGACGAAGAATACATAGTACTACGCAATGAATATTTTATCTTATCATGAGACGTAGAAATGAGATGCGATATCGCGTTTTAAGAAGCATTACAACTCTATTGCTACGATACGTAGACATCTGCAAACGCTATTTCCTAGCAAGGAAGTGTCGCATTTACATTCATTTGAAGTGTATGCGAGGAATACATAACACTTCACAATGAATATTATATCTTATCATGAAACATAGAAATGAGATGCGATATCGCGTTCTAAGAAGCATTACAACTCTATTGCTACGACACGTAGACATCTGCAAACGCTATTTCCTAGCAAGGAAGTGTCGCATTTACATTCATTTGAAGCGTAGACGAAGAATACATAGTACTACGCAATGAATATTTTATCTTATCATGAGCCATAGAAATGAGATGCGATATCTCGTTTTAAGAAGCATTACAACTCTATTGCTACGATTCGTAGACATCTGCAAACGCTATTTCCTAGCAAGGAAGTGTCGCATTTACATTCTTTTGAAGTGTATTCGAGGAATACATAACACTTCGCAATGAATATTATATCTTATCATGAAACATAGAAATGATTTGCAGCATCTCGTTTTAAGAAGCATTAGTACTCTATTGCTTCGATACGTAGACACCTGCAATCGCTATTTCCTAGCAAGGAAGAGTCGCATTTACAATCATATGAAGCATAGACGAGGAATACAATACACTTCGCAATGAATATTATATCTTATCATGAATCATAGAAATGAGATGCGATATCGCGTTTTAAGAAGCATTACAACTCTATTGCTACGATACGTAGATATCTGCAAACGCTATTTCCCAGCAAGGAAGTGTCGCACTTACATTCATTTGAAGTGTATGCGAGGAATACATAACACTTCGCAATGAATATTATATCTTATCATGAATCACAGAAATGAGGTGCGATATCGCGTTTTAAGAAGCTTTAGAACTCTACTGCTACGATACGTAGACGTCTGCAAACGCTATTTCCGAGAAAGGATGTGTCGCATTTACATTCATTTGAAGTGCATTCGAGGAATACATAACACTTCGCAATGAATATTATATCTTATCATGAATCATAGAAATGAGATGCGATATCGCGTTTTAAGAAGCATTACAACTCTATTGCTACGATACGTAGATATCTGCAAACGCTATTTCCCAGCAAGGAAGTGTCGCACTTACATTCATTTGAAGTGTATTCGAGTAATACATAAGACTTCGCAATGAATATTATATCTTATCATGAATCATACAAATGAGATGCGATATCGCGTTTTAAGAAGCATTACAACTCTAGTGCTACGATACGTAGACATCTGCAAACGCTATTTCCTAGCAAGGAAGTGTCGCATTTACATTCTTTTGAAGTGAATACGAGGCATACATGAGACTTCGCAATGAATATTATATCTTTTCAGTAAACACAGAAATGAGGTGCGATATCGCGTTTTAAGAAGCTTTAGAACTCTACTGCTACGATACGTAGACGTCTGCAAACGCTATTTCCGAGAAAGGATGTGTCGCATTTACATTCATTTGAAGTGCATTCGAGGAATACATAACACTTCGCAATGAATATTATATCTTATCATGAATCATAGAAATGAGATGCGATATCGCGTTTTATGAAGCATTACAACTCTATTGCTACGATACTTAGACATCTGCAAACGCTATTTCCTAGCCAGGAAGTGTCGCATTTACGTTCATTTGAAGTGTATGTGAAGAATACATAACACTTCACAATGAATATTATATCTTATAATGAATCATAGAAATGAGATGCTGCATCTCGTTTTAAGAAGCATTAGTACTCTATTGCTTCGATACGTAGACATCTGCAAACGCTATTTCCTAGCAAGGAAGTGTCGCATTTACATTCTTTTGAAGTGTATTCGAGGAATACATAACACTTCGCAATGAATATTATATCTTATCATGAAACATAGAAATGATTTGCAGCATCTCGTTTTAAGAAGCATTAGTACTCTATTGCTTCGATACGTAGACACCTGCAATCGCTATTTCCTAGCAAGGAAGAGTCGCATTTACAATCATATGAAGCATAGACGAGGAATACAATACACTTCGCAATGAATATTATATCTTATCATGAATCATAGAAATGAGATGCGATATCGCGTTTTAAGAAGCATTACAACTCTATTGCTACGATACGTAGATATCTGCAAACGCTATTTCCCAGCAAGGAAGTGTCGCACTTACATTCATTTGAAGTGTATGCGAGGAATACATAACACTTCGCAATGAATATTATATCTTATCATGAATCACAGAAATGAGGTGCGATATCGCGTTTTAAGAAGCTTTAGAACTCTACTGCTACGATACGTAGACGTCTGCAAACGCTATTTCCGAGAAAGGATGTGTCGCATTTACATTCATTTGAAGTGCATTCGAGGAATACATAACACTTCGCAATGAATATTATATCTTATCATGAATCATAGAAATGAGATGCGATATCGCGTTTTAAGAAGCATTACAACTCTATTGCTACGATACGTAGATATCTGCAAACGCTATTTCCCAGCAAGGAAGTGTCGCACTTACATTCATTTGAAGTGTATTCGAGTAATACATAAGACTTCGCAATGAATATTATATCTTATCATGAATCATACAAGTGAGATGCGATATCGCGTTTTAAGAAGCATTACAACTCTAGTGCTACGATACGTAGACATCTGCAAACGCTATTTCCTAGCAAGGAAGTGTCGCATTTACATTCTTTTGAAGTGAATACGAGGCATACATGAGACTTCGCAATGAATATTATATCTTATCATGAATCATAGAAATGAGATGCGATATCGCGTTTTATGAAGCATTACAACTCTATTGCTACGATACTTAGACATCTGCAAACGCTATTTCCTAGCCAGGAAGTGTCGCATTTACGTTCATTTGAAGTGTATGTGAAGAATACATAACACTTCACAATGAATATTATATCTTATAATGAATCATAGAAATGAGATGCGATATCGCGTTTTAAGAAGCGTTAGAACACTATTGCTACGATACGTAGACATCTGCAAACGCTATTTCCTAGCAAGGAAGTGTCGCATTTACATTCTTTTGAAGTGAATACGAGGTATACATGAGACTTCGCAATGAATATTATATCTTATCATGAAACATAAAAATGAGATGCGATATCGCGTTCTAAGAGGCATTACAACTCTATTGCTACGACACGTAGACATCTGCAAACGCTATTTCCTAGCAAGGAAGTGTCGCATTTATATTCATTTGAAGTGTAGACGAGGAATACATAACACTTCGCAATGAATATTATATCTTATCATGAATCACAGAAATGAGATGCGATATCGCGTTTTAAGAAGCTTTAGAACTCTATTGCTACGATACGTAGACATCTGCAAACGCTATTTCCGAGAAAGGAAGTGTCGCATTTACATTCATTTGAAGCGTAGACGAAGAATACATAGTACTTCGCAATGAATATTTTATCTTATCATGAGACGTAGAAATGAGATGCGATGTCGCGTTTTAAGAAGCATTACAACTCTATTGCTACGATACGTAGACATCTGCAAACGCTATTTCCTAGCAAGCAAGTGTCGCATTTACATTCATTTGAAGTGTATGCGAGGAATACATAACACTTCACAATGAATATTATATCTTATAATGAATCATAGAAATGAGATGCGATATCGCGTTTTAAGAAGCGTTAGAACACTATTGCTACGATACGGAGACATCTGCAAATGCTATTTCCTAGCAAGGAAGTGTCGTATTTACATTCATTTGAAGCGTAGACGAAGAATACATAGTACTACGCAATGAAGATTTTATCTTATCATGCGACATAGAAATGAGATGCGATATCGCGTTTTAAGAAGCGTTAGAACACTATTGCTACGATACGTAGACATCTGCAAACGCTATTTCCTAGCAAGGAAGTGTCGCATTTACATTCATTTGAAGCGTAGACGAAGAATACATAACACTTCGCAATGAATATTATATCTTATCATGAATCATAGAAATGAGATGCGATATCGCGTTTTAAGAAGCATTACAACTCTATTGCTACGATACGTAGATATCTGCAAACGCTATTTCCCAGCAAGGAAGTGTCGCACTTACATTCATTTGAAGTGTATTCGAGGAATACATAAGACTTCGCAATGAATATTATATCTTATCATGAATCATACAAATGAGATGCGATATCGCGTTTTAAGAAGCATTACAACTCTAGTGCTACGATACGTAGACATCTGCAAACGCTATTTCCTAGCAAGGAAGTGTCGCATTTACATTCTTTTGAAGTGAATACGAGGCATACATGAGACTTCGCAATGAATATTATATCTTTTCAGTAAACACAGAAATGAGGTGCGATATCGCGTTTTAAGAAGCTTTAGAACTCTACTGCTACGATACGTAGACGTCTGCAAATGCTATTTCCGAGAAAGGATGTGTCGCATTTACATTCATTTGAAGTGCATTCGAGGAATACATAACACTTCGCAATGAATATTATATCTTATCATGAATCATAGAAATGAGATGCGATATCGCGTTTTATGAAGCATTACAACTCTATTGCTACGATACTTAGACATCTGCAAACGCTATTTCCTAGCCAGGAAGTGTCGCATTTACGTTCATTTGACGTGTATGCGAGGAATACATAACACTTCGCAATGAATATTATATCTTATCATGAATCGCAGAAATGAGATGCGATATCGCGTTTTAAGAAGCGTTAGAACACTATTGCTACGATACGTAGACATCTGCAAACGCTATTTCCTAGCAAGGAAGTGTCGCATTTACATTCATTTGAAGCGTAGACGAAGAATACATAGTACTACGCAATGAATATTTTATCTTATCATGCGACATAGAAATGAGATGCGATATCGCGTTTTATGAAGCATTACAACTCTATTGCTACGATACGTAGACATCTGCAAACGCTATTTCCTAGCAAGCAAGTGTCGCATTTACATTCTTTTGAAGTGAATACGAGGTATACATGAGACTTCGCAATGAATATTATATCTTATCATGAATCATAGAAATGAGATGCGATATCGCATTTTAAGAAGCTTTAGAACTCTATTGCTACGATATGTAGACATCTGCAAACGCTATTTCCGAGAAAGGATGTGTCGCATTTACACTCATTTGAAGCGTAGACGAAGAATACATAGTACTTCGCAATGAATATTTTATCTTATCATGAGACATAGAAATAAGATGCGATATCGCGTTTTAAGAAGCATTACAACTCTATTGCTACGATACGCAGACATCTGCAAACGCTATTTCCTAGCAAGGAAGTGTCGCATTTACGTTCATTTGTAGTGTATGCGAGGAATACATAACACTTCACAATGAATATTATATCTTATAATGAATCATAGAAATGAGATGCGATATCGCGTTTTAAGAAGCGTTAGAACACTATTGCTACGATATGTAGACATCTGCAAACGCTATTTCCTAGCAAGGAAGTGTCGCATTTACATTCTTTTGAAGTGAATACGAGGTATACATGAGACTTCGCAATGAATATTATATCTTATCATGAAACATAAAAATGAGATGCGATATCGCGTTCTAAGAGGCATTACAACTCTATTGCTACGACACGTAGACATCTGCAAACGCTATTTCCTAGCAAGGAAGTGTCGCATTTATATTCATTTGAAGTGTAGACGAGGAATACATAACACTTCGCAATGAATATTATATCTTATCATGAATCACAGAAATGAGATGCGATATCGCGTTTTAAGAAGCTTTAGAACTCTATTGCTACGATACGTAGACATCTGCAAACGCTATTTCCGAGAAAGGAAGTGTCGCATTTACATTCATTTGAAGCGTAGACGAAGAATACATAGTACTTCGCAATGAATATTTTATCTTATCATGAGACGTAGAAATGAGATGCGATATCGCGTTTTAAGAAGCATTACAACTCTATTGCTACGATACGTAGACATCTGCAAACGCTATTTCCTAGCAAGGAAGTGTCGCATTTACATTCATTTGAAGTGTATGCGAGGAATACATAACACTTCACAATGAATATTATATCTTATAATGAATCATAGAAATGAGATGCGATATCGCGTTTTAAGAAGCGTTAGAACACTATTGCTACGATACGGAGACATCTGCAAATGCTATTTCCTAGCAAGGAAGTGTCGTATTTACATTCATTTGAAGCGTAGACGAAGAATACATAGTACTACGCAATGAAGATTTTATCTTATCATGCGACGTAGAAATGAGATGCGATATCGCGTTTTAAGAAGCGTTAGAACACTATTGCTACGATACGTAGACATCTGCAAACGCTATTTCCTAGCAAGGAAGTGTCGCATTTACATTCATTTGAAGCGTAGACGAAGAATACATAGTACTACGCAATGAATATTTTATCTTATCATGAGACGTAGAAATGAGATGCGATATCGCGTTTTAAGAAGCATTACAACTCTATTGCTACGATACGTAGACATCTGCAAACGCTATTTCCTAGCAAGGAAGTGTCGCATTTACATTCATTTGAAGTGTATGCGAGGAATACATAACACTTCACAATGAATATTATATCTTATCATGAAACATAGAAATGAGATGCGATATCGCGTTCTAAGAAGCATTACAACTCTATTGCTACGACACGTAGACATCTGCAAACGCTATTTCCTAGCAAGGAAGTGTCGCATTTACATTCATTTGAAGCGTAGACGAAGAATACATAGTACTACGCAATGAATATTTTATCTTATCATGAGCCATAGAAATGAGATGCGATATCTCGTTTTAAGAAGCATTACAACTCTATTGCTACGATTCGTAGACATCTGCAAACGCTATTTCCTAGCAAGGAAGTGTCGCATTTACATTCTTTTGAAGTGTATTCGAGGAATACATAACACTTCGCAATGAATATTATATCTTATCATGAAACATAGAAATGATTTGCAGCATCTCGTTTTAAGAAGCATTAGTACTCTATTGCTTCGATACGTAGACACCTGCAATCGCTATTTCCTAGCAAGGAAGAGTCGCATTTACAATCATATGAAGCATAGACGAGGAATACAATACACTTCGCAATGAATATTATATCTTATCATGAATCATAGAAATGAGATGCGATATCGCGTTTTAAGAAGCATTACAACTCTATTGCTACGATACGTAGATATCTGCAAACGCTATTTCCCAGCAAGGAAGCGTCGCACTTACATTCATTTGAAGTGTATGCGAGGAATACATAACACTTCGCAATGAATATTATATCTTATCATGAATCACAGAAATGAGGTGCGATATCGCGTTTTAAGAAGCTTTAGAACTCTACTGCTACGATACGTAGACGTCTGCAAACGCTATTTCCGAGAAAGGATGTGTCGCATTTACATTCATTTGAAGTGCATTCGAGGAATACATAACACTTCGCAATGAATATTATATCTTATCATGAATCATAGAAATGAGATGCGATATCGCGTTTTAAGAAGCATTACAACTCTATTGCTACGATACATAGATATCTGCAAACGCTATTTCCCAGCAAGGAAGTGTCGCACTTACATTCATTTGAAGTGTATTCGAGTAATACATAAGACTTCGCAATGAATATTATATCTTATCATGAATCATACAAATGAGATGCGATATCGCGTTTTAAGAAGCATTACAACTCTAGTGCTACGATACGTAGACATCTGCAAACGCTATTTCCTAGCAAGGAAGTGTCGCATTTACATTCTTTTGAAGTGAATACGAGGCATACATGAGACTTCGCAATGAATATTATATCTTATCATGAATCATAGAAATGAGATGCGATATCGCATTTTAAGAAGTTTTAGAACTCTATTGCTACGATATGTAGACATCTGCAAACGCTATTTCCGAGAAAGGATGTGTCGCATTTACATTCATTTGAAGTGCATTCGAGGAATACATAACACTTCGCAATGAATATTATATCTTATCATGAATCATAGAAATGAGATGCGATATCGCGTTTTATGAAGCATTACAACTCTATTGCTACGATACTTAGACATCTGCAAACGCTATTTCCTAGCCAGGAAGTGTCGCATTTACGTTCATTTGAAGTGTATGTGAAGAATACATAACACTTCACAATGAATATTATATCTTATAATGAATCATAGAAATGAGATGCTGCATCTCGTTTGAAGAAGCATTAGTACTCTATTGCTTCGATACGTAGACATCTGCAAACGCTATTTCCTAGCAAGCAAGTGTCGCATTTACATTCTTTTGAAGTGAATACGAGGTATACATGAGACTTCGCAATGAATATTATATCTTATCATGAATCATAGAAATGAGATGCGATATCGCATTTTAAGAAGTTTTAGAACTCTATTGCTACGATATGTAGACATCTGCAAACGCTATTTCCGAGAAAGGATGTGTCGCATTTACACTCATTTGAAGCGTAGACGAAGAATACATAGTACTTCGCAATGAATATTTTATCTTATCATGAGACATAGAAATAAGATGCGATATCGCGTTTTAAGAAGCATTACAACTCTATTGCTACGATACGCAGACATCTGCAAACGCTATTTCCTAGCAAGGAAGTGTCGCATTTACGTTCATTTGTAGTGTATGCGAGGAATACATAACACTTCACAATGAATATTATATCTTATAATGAATCATAGAAATGAGATGCGATATCGCGTTTTAAGAAGCGTTAGAACACTATTGCTACGATACGTAGACATCTGCAAACGCTATTTCCTAGCAAGGAAGTGTCGCATTTACATTCTTTTGAAGTGAATACGAGGTATACATGAGACTTCGCAATGAATATTATATCTTATCATGAAACATAAAAATGAGATGCGATATCGCGTTCTAAGAGGCATTACAACTCTATTGCTACGACACGTAGACATCTGCAAACGCTATTTCCTAGCAAGGAAGTGTCGCATTTATATTCATTTGAAGTGTAGACGAGGAATACATAACACTTCGCAATGAATATTATATCTTATCATGAATCACAGAAATGAGATGCGATATCGCGTTTTAAGAAGCTTTAGAACTCTATTGCTACGATACGTAGACATCTGCAAACGCTATTTCCGAGAAAGGAAGTGTCGCATTTACATTCATTTGAAGCGTAGACGAAGAATACATAGTACTTCGCAATGAATATTTTATCTTATCATGAGACGTAGAAATGAGATGCGATGTCGCGTTTTAAGAAGCATTACAACTCTATTGCTACGATACGTAGACATCTGCAAACGCTATTTCCTAGCAAGCAAGTGTCGCATTTACATTCATTTGAAGTGTATGCGAGGAATACATAACACTTCACAATGAATATTATATCTTATAATGAATCATAGAAATGAGATGCGATATCGCGTTTTAAGAAGCGTTAGAACACTATTGCTACGATACGGAGACATCTGCAAATGCTATTTCCTAGCAAGGAAGTGTCGTATTTACATTCATTTGAAGCGTAGACGAAGAATACATAGTACTACGCAATGAAGATTTTATCTTATCATGCGACATAGAAATGAGATGCGATATCGCGTTTTAAGAAGCGTTAGAACACTATTGCTACGATACGTAGACATCTGCAAACGCTATTTCCTAGCAAGGAAGTGTCGCATTTACATTCATTTGAAGCGTAGACGAAGAATACATAACACTTCGCAATGAATATTATATCTTATCATGAATCATAGAAATGAGATGCGATATCGCGTTTTAAGAAGCATTACAACTCTATTGCTACGATACGTAGATATCTGCAAACGCTATTTCCCAGCAAGGAAGTGTCGCACTTACATTCATTTGAAGTGTATTCGAGGAATACATAAGACTTCGCAATGAATATTATATCTTATCATGAATCATACAAATGAGATGCGATATCGCGTTTTAAGAAGCATTACAACTCTAGTGCTACGATACGTAGACATCTGCAAACGCTATTTCCTAGCAAGGAAGTGTCGCATTTACATTCTTTTGAAGTGAATACGAGGCATACATGAGACTTCGCAATGAATATTATATCTTTTCAGTAAACACAGAAATGAGGTGCGATATCGCGTTTTAAGAAGCTTTAGAACTCTACTGCTACGATACGTAGACGTCTGCAAATGCTATTTCCGAGAAAGGATGTGTCGCATTTACATTCATTTGAAGTGCATTCGAGGAATACATAACACTTCGCAATGAATATTATATCTTATCATGAATCATAGAAATGAGATGCGATATCGCGTTTTATGAAGCATTACAACTCTATTGCTACGATACTTAGACATCTGCAAACGCTATTTCCTAGCCAGGAAGTGTCGCATTTACGTTCATTTGACGTGTATGCGAGGAATACATAACACTTCGCAATGAATATTATATCTTATCATGAATCGCAGAAATGAGATGCGATATCGCGTTTTAAGAAGCGTTAGAACACTATTGCTACGATACGTAGACATCTGCAAACGCTATTTCCTAGCAAGGAAGTGTCGCATTTACATTCATTTGAAGCGTAGACGAAGAATACATAGTACTACGCAATGAATATTTTATCTTATCATGCGACATAGAAATGAGATGCGATATCGCGTTTTATGAAGCATTACAACTCTATTGCTACGATACGTAGACATCTGCAAACGCTATTTCCTAGCAAGCAAGTGTCGCATTTACATTCTTTTGAAGTGAATACGAGGTATACATGAGACTTCGCAATGAATATTATATCTTATCATGAATCATAGAAATGAGATGCGATATCGCATTTTAAGAAGCTTTAGAACTCTATTGCTACGATATGTAGACATCTGCAAACGCTATTTCCGAGAAAGGATGTGTCGCATTTACACTCATTTGAAGCGTAGACGAAGAATACATAGTACTTCGCAATGAATATTTTATCTTATCATGAGACATAGAAATAAGATGCGATATCGCGTTTTAAGAAGCATTACAACTCTATTGCTACGATACGCAGACATCTGCAAACGCTATTTCCTAGCAAGGAAGTGTCGCATTTACGTTCATTTGTAGTGTATGCGAGGAATACATAACACTTCACAATGAATATTATATCTTATAATGAATCATAGAAATGAGATGCGATATCGCGTTTTAAGAAGCGTTAGAACACTATTGCTACGATACGTAGACATCTGCAAACGCTATTTCCTAGCAAGGAAGTGTCGCATTTACATTCTTTTGAAGTGAATACGAGGTATACATGAGACTTCGCAATGAATATTATATCTTATCATGAAACATAAAAATGAGATGCGATATCGCGTTCTAAGAGGCATTACAACTCTATTGCTACGACACGTAGACATCTGCAAACGCTATTTCCTAGCAAGGAAGTGTCGCATTTATATTCATTTGAAGTGTAGACGAGGAATACATAACACTTCGCAATGAATATTATATCTTATCATGAATCACAGAAATGAGATGCGATATCGCGTTTTAAGAAGCTTTAGAACTCTATTGCTACGATACGTAGACATCTGCAAACGCTATTTCCGAGAAAGGAAGTGTCGCATTTACATTCATTTGAAGCGTAGACGAAGAATACATAGTACTTCGCAATGAATATTTTATCTTATCATGAGACGTAGAAATGAGATGCGATATCGCGTTTTAAGAAGCATTACAACTCTATTGCTACGATACGTAGACATCTGCAAACGCTATTTCCTAGCAAGGAAGTGTCGCATTTACATTCATTTGAAGTGTATGCGAGGAATACATAACACTTCACAATGAATATTATATCTTATAATGAATCATAGAAATGAGATGCGATATCGCGTTTTAAGAAGCGTTAGAACACTATTGCTACGATACGGAGACATCTGCAAATGCTATTTCCTAGCAAGGAAGTGTCGTATTTACATTCATTTGAAGCGTAGACGAAGAATACATAGTACTACGCAATGAAGATTTTATCTTATCATGCGACATAGAAATGAGATGCGATATCGCGTTTTAAGAAGCGTTAGAACACTATTGCTACGATACGTAGACATCTGCAAACGCTATTTCCTAGCAAGGAAGTGTCGCATTTACATTCATTTGAAGCGTAGACGAAGAATACATAGTACTACGCAATGAATATTTTATCTTATCATGAGACGTAGAAATGAGATGCGATATCGCGTTTTAAGAAGCATTACAACTCTATTGCTACGATACGTAGACATCTGCAAACGCTATTTCCTAGCAAGGAAGTGTCGCATTTACATTCATTTGAAGTGTATGCGAGGAATACATAACACTTCACAATGAATATTATATCTTATCATGAAACATAGAAATGAGATGCGATATCGCGTTCTAAGAAGCATTACAACTCTATTGCTACGACACGTAGACATCTGCAAACGCTATTTCCTAGCAAGGAAGTGTCGCATTTACATTCATTTGAAGCGTAGACGAAGAATACATAGTACTACGCAATGAATATTTTATCTTATCATGAGCCATAGAAATGAGATGCGATATCTCGTTTTAAGAAGCATTACAACTCTATTGCTACGATTCGTAGACATCTGCAAACGCTATTTCCTAGCAAGGAAGTGTCGCATTTACATTCTTTTGAAGTGTATTCGAGGAATACATAACACTTCGCAATGAATATTATATCTTATCATGAAACATAGAAATGATTTGCAGCATCTCGTTTTAAGAAGCATTAGTACTCTATTGCTTCGATACGTAGACACCTGCAATCGCTATTTCCTAGCAAGGAAGAGTCGCATTTACAATCATATGAAGCATAGACGAGGAATACAATACACTTCGCAATGAATATTATATCTTATCATGAATCATAGAAATGAGATGCGATATCGCGTTTTAAGAAGCATTACAACTCTATTGCTACGATACGTAGATATCTGCAAACGCTATTTCCCAGCAAGGAAGCGTCGCACTTACATTCATTTGAAGTGTATGCGAGGAATACATAACACTTCGCAATGAATATTATATCTTATCATGAATCACAGAAATGAGGTGCGATATCGCGTTTTAAGAAGCTTTAGAACTCTACTGCTACGATACGTAGACGTCTGCAAACGCTATTTCCGAGAAAGGATGTGTCGCATTTACATTCATTTGAAGTGCATTCGAGGAATACATAACACTTCGCAATGAATATTATATCTTATCATGAATCATAGAAATGAGATGCGATATCGCGTTTTAAGAAGCATTACAACTCTATTGCTACGATACATAGATATCTGCAAACGCTATTTCCCAGCAAGGAAGTGTCGCACTTACATTCATTTGAAGTGTATTCGAGTAATACATAAGACTTCGCAATGAATATTATATCTTATCATGAATCATACAAATGAGATGCGATATCGCGTTTTAAGAAGCATTACAACTCTAGTGCTACGATACGTAGACATCTGCAAACGCTATTTCCTAGCAAGGAAGTGTCGCATTTACATTCTTTTGAAGTGAATACGAGGCATACATGAGACTTCGCAATGAATATTATATCTTATCATGAATCATAGAAATGAGATGCGATATCGCATTTTAAGAAGTTTTAGAACTCTATTGCTACGATATGTAGACATCTGCAAACGCTATTTCCGAGAAAGGATGTGTCGCATTTACATTCATTTGAAGTGCATTCGAGGAATACATAACACTTCGCAATGAATATTATATCTTATCATGAATCATAGAAATGAGATGCGATATCGCGTTTTATGAAGCATTACAACTCTATTGCTACGATACTTAGACATCTGCAAACGCTATTTCCTAGCCAGGAAGTGTCGCATTTACGTTCATTTGAAGTGTATGTGAAGAATACATAACACTTCACAATGAATATTATATCTTATAATGAATCATAGAAATGAGATGCTGCATCTCGTTTGAAGAAGCATTAGTACTCTATTGCTTCGATACGTAGACATCTGCAAACGCTATTTCCTAGCAAGCAAGTGTCGCATTTACATTCTTTTGAAGTGAATACGAGGTATACATGAGACTTCGCAATGAATATTATATCTTATCATGAATCATAGAAATGAGATGCGATATCGCATTTTAAGAAGTTTTAGAACTCTATTGCTACGATATGTAGACATCTGCAAACGCTATTTCCGAGAAAGGATGTGTCGCATTTACACTCATTTGAAGCGTAGACGAAGAATACATAGTACTTCGCAATGAATATTTTATCTTATCATGAGACATAGAAATAAGATGCGATATCGCGTTTTAAGAAGCATTACAACTCTATTGCTACGATACGCAGACATCTGCAAACGCTATTTCCTAGCAAGGAAGTGTCGCATTTACGTTCATTTGTAGTGTATGCGAGGAATACATAACACTTCACAATGAATATTATATCTTATAATGAATCATAGAAATGAGATGCGATATCGCGTTTTAAGAAGCGTTAGAACACTATTGCTACGATACGTAGACATCTGCAAACGCTATTTCCTAGCAAGGAAGTGTCGCATTTACATTCTTTTGAAGTGAATACGAGGTATACATGAGACTTCGCAATGAATATTATATCTTATCATGAAACATAAAAATGAGATGCGATATCGCGTTCTAAGAGGCATTACAACTCTATTGCTACGACACGTAGACATCTGCAAACGCTATTTCCTAGCAAGGAAGTGTCGCATTTATATTCATTTGAAGTGTAGACGAGGAATACATAACACTTCGCAATGAATATTATATCTTATCATGAATCACAGAAATGAGATGCGATATCGCGTTTTAAGAAGCTTTAGAACTCTATTGCTACGATACGTAGACATCTGCAAACGCTATTTCCGAGAAAGGAAGTGTCGCATTTACATTCATTTGAAGCGTAGACGAAGAATACATAGTACTTCGCAATGAATATTTTATCTTATCATGAGACGTAGAAATGAGATGCGATATCGCGTTTTAAGAAGCATTACAACTCTATTGCTACGATACGTAGACATCTGCAAACGCTATTTCCTAGCAAGCAAGTGTCGCATTTACATTCATTTGAAGTGTATGCGAGGAATACATAACACTTCACAATGAATATTATATCTTATAATGAATCATAGAAATGAGATGCGATATCGCGTTTTAAGAAGCGTTAGAACACTATTGCTACGATACGGAGACATCTGCAAATGCTATTTCCTAGCAAGGAAGTGTCGTATTTACATTCATTTGAAGCGTAGACGAAGAATACATAGTACTACGCAATGAAGATTTTATCTTATCATGCGACATAGAAATGAGATGCGATATCGCGTTTTAAGAAGCGTTAGAACACTATTGCTACGATACGTAGACATCTGCAAACGCTATTTCCTAGCAAGGAAGTGTCGCATTTACATTCATTTGAAGCGTAGACGAAGAATACATAGTACTACGCAATGAATATTTTATCTTATCATGAGACGTAGAAATGAGATGCGATATAGCGTTTTAAGAAGCATTACAACTCTATTGCTACGATACGTAGACATCTGCAAACGCTATTTCCTAGCAAGGAAGTGTCGCATTTACATTCATTTGAAGTGTATGCGAGGAATACATAACACTTCACAATGAATATTATATCTTATCATGAAACATAGAAATGAGATGCGATATCGCGTTCTAAGAAGCATTACAACTCTATTGCTACGACACGTAGACATCTGCAAACGCTATTTCCTAGCAAGGAAGTGTCGCATTTACATTCATTTGAAGCGTAGACGAAGAATACATAGTACTACGCAATGAATATTTTATCTTATCATGAGCCATAGAAATGAGATGCGATATCGCGTTTTAAGAAGCATTACAACTCCATTGCTACGATACGTAGATATCTGCAAACGCTATTTCCCAGCAAGGAAGTGTCGCACTTACATTCATTTGAAGTGTATTCGAGGAATACATAAGACTTCGCAATGAATATTATATCTTATCATGAATCATACAAATGAGATGCGATATCGCGTTTTAAGAAGCATTACAACTCTAGTGCTACGATACGTAGACATCTGCAAACGCTATTTCCTAGCAAGGAAGTGTCGCATTTACATTCTTTTGAAGTGAATACGAGGCATACATGAGACTTCGCAATGAATATTATATCTTTTCAGTAAACACAGAAATGAGGTGCGATATCGCGTTTTAAGAAGCTTTAGAACTCTACTGCTACGATACGTAGACGTCTGCAAACGCTATTTCCGAGAAAGGATGTGTCGCATTTACATTCATTTGAAGTGCATTCGAGGAATACATAACACTTCGCAATGAATATTATATCTTATCATGAATCATAGAAATGAGATGCGATATCGCGTTTTATGAAGCATTACAACTCTATTGCTACGATACTTAGACATCTGCAAACGCTACTTCCTAGCCAGGAAGTGTCGCATTTACGTTCATTTGAAGTGTATGTGAAGAATACATAACACTTCACAATGAATATTATATCTTATAATGAATCATAGAAATGAGATGCTGCATCTCGTTTTAAGAAGCATTAGTACTCTATTGCTTCGATACGTAGACATCTGCAAACGCTATTTCCTAGCAAGCAAGTGTCGCATTTACATTCTTTTGAAGTGAATACGAGGTATACATGAGACTTCGCAATGAATATTATATCTTATCATGAATCATAGAAATGAGATGCGATATCGCATTTTAAGAAGCTTTAGAACTCTATTGCTACGATATGTAGACATCTGCAAACGCTATTTCCGAGAAAGGATGTGTCGCATTTACACTCATTTGAAGCGTAGACGAAGAATACATAGTACTTCGCAATGAATATTTTATCTTATCATGAGAGATAGAAATAAGATGCGATATCGCGTTTTAAGAAGCATTACAACTCTATTGCTACGATACGCAGACATCTGCAAACGCTATTTCCTAGCAAGGAATTGTCGCATTTACGTTCATTTGTAGTGTATGCGAGGAATACATAACACTTCACAATGAATATTATATCTTATAATGAATCATAGAAATGAGATGCGATATCGCGTTTTAAGAAGCGTTAGAACACTATTGCTACGACACGTAGACATCTGCAAACGCTATTTCCTAGCAAGGAAGTGTCGCATTTACATTCTTTTGAAGTGAATACGAGGTATACATGAGACTTCGCAATGAATATTATATCTTATCATGAAACATAAAAATGAGATGCGATATCGCGTTCTAAGAGGCATTACAACTCTATTGCTACGACACGTAGACATCTGCAAACGCTATTTCCTAGCAAGGAAGTGTCGCATTTATATTCATTTGAAGTGTAGACGAGGAATACATAACACTTCGCAGTGAATATTATATCTTATCATGAATCACAGAAATGAGATGCGATATCGCGTTTTAAGAAGCTTTAGAACTCTATTGCTACGATACGTAGACATCTGCAAACGCTATTTCCTAGCAAGCAAGTGTCGCATTTACATTCATTTGAAGTGTATGCGAGGAATACATAACACTTCACAATGAATATTATATCTTATAATGAATCATAGAAATGAGATGCGATATCGCGTTTTAAGAAGCGTTAGAACACTATTGCTACGATACGGAGACATCTGCAAATGCTATTTCCTAGCAAGGAAGTGTCGTATTTACATTCATTTGAAGCGTAGACGAAGAATACATAGTACTACGCAATGAAGATTTTATCTTATCATGCGACATAGAAATGAGATGCGATATCGCGTTTTAAGAAGCGTTAGAACACTATTGCTACGATACGTAGACATCTGCAAACGCTATTTCCTAGCAAGGAAGTGTCGCATTTACATTCATTTGAAGCGTAGACGAAGAATACATAGTACTACGCAATGAATATTTTATCTTATCATGAGACGTAGAAATGAGATGCGATATAGCGTTTTAAGAAGCATTACAACTCTATTGCTACGATACGTAGACATCTGCAAACGCTATTTCCTAGCAAGGAAGTGTCGCATTTACATTCATTTGAAGTGTATGCGAGGAATACATAACACTTCACAATGAATATTATATCTTATCATGAAACATAGAAATGAGATGCGATATCGCGTTCTAAGAAGCATTACAACTCTATTGCTACGACACGTAGACATCTGCAAACGCTATTTCCTAGCAAGGAAGTGTCGCATTTACATTCATTTGAAGCGTAGACGAAGAATACATAGTACTACGCAATGAATATTTTATCTTATCATGAGCCATAGAAATGAGATGCGATATCTCGTTTTAAGAAGCATTACAACTCTATTGCTACGATTCGTAGACATCTGCAAACGCTATTTCCTAGCAAGGAAGTGTCGCATTTACATTCTTTTGAAGTGTATTCGAGGAATACATAACACTTCGCAATGAATATTATATCTTATCATGAAACATAGAAATGATTTGCAGCATCTCGTTTTAAGAAGCATTAGTACTCTATTGCTTCGATACGTAGACACCTGCAATCGCTATTTCCTAGCAAGGAAGAGTCGCATTTACAATCATATGAAGCATAGACGAGGAATACAATACACTTCGCAATGAATATTATATCTTATCATGAATCATAGAAATGAGATGCGATATCGCGTTTTAAGAAGCATTACAACACTATTGCTACGATACGTAGATGTCTGCAAACGCTATTTCCCAGCAAGGAAGTGTCGCACTTACATTCATTTGAAGTGTATGCGAGGAATACATAACACTTCGCAATGAATATTATATCTTATCATGAATCACAGAAATGAGGTGCGATATCGCGTTTTAAGAAGCTTTAGAACTCTACTGCTACGATACGTAGACGTCTGCAAACGATATTTCCGAGAAAGTATGTGTCGCATTTACATTCATTTGAAGTGCATTCGAGGAATACATAACACTTCGCAATGAATATTATATCTTATCATGAATCATAGAAATGAGATGCGATATCGCGTTTTAAGAAGCATTACAACTCTATTGCTACGATACGTAGATATCTGCAAACGCTATTTCCCAGCAAGGAAGTGTCGCACTTGCATTCATTTGAAGTGTATTCGAGGAATACATAAGACTTCGCAATGAATATTATATCTTATCATGAATCATACAAATGAGATGCGATATCGCGTTTTAAGAAGCATTACAACTCTAGTGCTACGATACGTAGACATCTGCAAACGCTATTTCCTAGCAAGGAAGTGTCGCATTTACATTCTTTTGAAGTGAATACGAGGCATACATGAGACTTCGCAATGAATATTATATCTTTTCAGTAAACACAGAAATGAGGTGCGATATCGCGTTTTAAGAAGCTTTAGAACTCTACTGCTACGATACGTAGACGTCTGCAAACGCTATTTCCGAGAAAGGATGTGTCGCATTTACATTCATTTGAAGTGCATTCGAGGAATACATAACACTTCGCAATGAATATTATATCTTATCATGAATCATAGAAATGAGATGCGATATCGCGTTTTATGAAGCATTACAACTCTATTGCTACGATACTTAGACATCTGCAAACGCTATTTCCTTGCCAGGAAGTGTCGCATTTACGTTCATTTGACGTGTATGCGAGGAATACATAACACTTCGCAATGAATATTATATCTTATCATGAATCACAGAAATGAGATGCGATATCGCGTTTTAAGAAGCTTTAGAACTCTATTGCTACGATACGTAGACATCTGCAAACGCTATTTCCGAGAAAGGATGTGTCGCCTTTACATTCATTTGAAGCGTAGACGAGGAATACATAGTACTTCGCAATGAATATTATATCTTATCATGAATCATAGAAATGAGATGCGATATCGCGTTTTATAAAGCATTACAACTCTATTGCTACGATACGTAGACATCTGCAAACGCTATTTCCTAGCAAGGAAGTGTCGCATTTACATTCATTTGAAGTGTATGAGAGGAATACATAACACTTCACAATGAATATTATATCTTATAATGAATCATAGAAATGAGATGCGATATCGCGTTTTAAGAAGCGTTAGAACACTATTGCTACGATACGGAGACATCTGCAAATGCTATTTCCTAGCAAGGAAGTGTCGCATTTACATTCATTTGAAGCGTAGACGAAGAATACATAGTACTACGCAATGAATATTTTATCTTATCATGCGACATAGAAATGAGATGCGATATCGCGTTTTAAGAAGCGTTAGAACACTATTGCTACGATACGTAGACATCTGCAAACGCTATTTCCTAGCAAGGAAGTGTCGCATTTACGTTCATTTGAAGTGTATGCGAGGAATACATAACACTTCACAATGAATATTATATCTTATAATGAATCATAGAAATGAGATGCGATATCGCGTTTTAAGAAGCGTTAGAACACTATTGCTACGATACGTAGACATCTGCAAACGCTATTTCCTAGCAAGGAAGTGTCGCATTTACGTTCATTTGAAGTGTATGCGAGGAATACATAACACTTCGCAATGAATATTATATCTTATCATGAATCATAGAAATGAGATGCGATATCGCGTTTTAAGAAGCATTACAACTCTATTGCTACGATACGTAGATATCTGCAAACGCTATTTCCCAGCAAGGAAGTGTCGCACTTACATTCATTTGAAGTGTATTCGAGGAATACATAAGACTTCGCAATGAATATTATATCTTATCATGAATCATACAAATGAGATGCGATATCGCGTTTTAAGAAGCATTACAACTCTAGTGCTACGATACGTAGACATCTGCAAACGCTATTTCCTAGCAAGGAAGTGTCGCATTTACATTCTTTTGAAGTGAATACGAGGCATACATGAGACTTCGCAATGAATTATATCTTTTCAGTAAACACAGAAATGAGGTGCGATATCGCGTTTTAAGAAGCTTTAGAACTCTACTGCTACGATACGTAGACGTCTGCAAACGCTATTTCCGAGAAAGGATGTGTCGCATTTACATTCATTTGAAGTGCATTCGAGGAATACATAACACTTCGCAATGAATATTATATCTTATCATGAATCATAGAAATGAGATGCTGCATCTCGTTTTAAGAAGCATTAGTACTCTATTGCTTCGATACGTAGACATCTGCAAACGCTATTTCCTAGCAAGCAAGTGTCGCATTTACATTCTTTTGAAGTGAATACGAGGTATACATGAGACTTCGCAATGAATATTATATCTTATCATGAATCATAGAAATGAGATGCGATATCGCATTTTAAGAAGCTTTAGAACTCTATTGCTACGATACGTAGACATCTGCAAACGCTATTTCCGAGAAAGGATGTGTCGCATTTACACTCATTTGAAGCGTAGACGAAGAATACATAGTACTTCGCAATGAATATTTTATCTTATCATGAGAGATAGAAATAAGATGCGATATCGCGTTTTAAGAAGCATTACAACTCTATTGCTACGATACGCAGACATCTGCAAACGCTATTTCCTAGCAAGGAATTGTCGCATTTACGTTCATTTGTAGTGTATGCGAGGAATACATAACACTTCACAATGAATATTATATCTTATAATGAATCATAGAAATGAGATGCGATATCGCGTTTTAAGAAGCGTTAGAACACTATTGCTACGACACGTAGACATCTGCAAACGCTATTTCCTAGCAAGGAAGTGTCGCATTTACATTCTTTTGAAGTGAATACGAGGTATACATGAGACTTCGCAATGAATATTATATCTTATCATGAAACATAAAAATGAGATGCGATATCGCGTTCTAAGAGGCATTACAACTCTATTGCTACGACACGTAGACATCTGCAAACGCTATTTCCTAGCAAGGAAGTGTCGCATTTATATTCATTTGAAGTGTAGACGAGGAATACATAACACTTCGCAGTGAATATTATATCTTATCATGAATCACAGAAATGAGATGCGATATCGCGTTTTAAGAAGCTTTAGAACACTATTGCTACGATACGGAGACATCTGCAAATGCTATTTCCTAGCAAGGAAGTGTCGTATTTACATTCATTTGAAGCGTAGACGAAGAATACATAGTACTACGCAATGAAGATTTTATCTTATCATGCGACATAGAAATGAGATGCGATATCGCGTTTTAAGAAGCGTTAGAACACTATTGCTACGATACGTAGACATCTGCAAACGCTATTTCCTAGCAAGGAAGTGTCGCATTTACATTCATTTGAAGCGTAGACGAAGAATACATAGTACTACGCAATGAATATTTTATCTTATCATGAGACGTAGAAATGAGATGCGATATAGCGTTTTAAGAAGCATTACAACTCTATTGCTACGATACGTAGACATCTGCAAACGCTATTTCCTAGCAAGGAAGTGTCGCATTTACATTCATTTGAAGTGTATGCGAGGAATACATAACACTTCACAATGAATATTATATCTTATCATGAAACATAGAAATGAGATGCGATATCGCGTTCTAAGAAGCATTACAACTCTATTGCTACGACACGTAGACATCTGCAAACGCTATTTCCTAGCAAGGAAGTGTCGCATTTACATTCATTTGAAGCGTAGACGAAGAATACATAGTACTACGCAATGAATATTTTATCTTATCATGAGCCATAGAAATGAGATGCGATATCTCGTTTTAAGAAGCATTACAACTCTATTGCTACGATTCGTAGACATCTGCAAACGCTATTTCCTAGCAAGGAAGTGTCGCATTTACATTCTTTTGAAGTGTATTCGAGGAATACATAACACTTCGCAATGAATATTATATCTTATCATGAAACATAGAAATGATTTGCAGCATCTCGTTTTAAGAAGCATTAGTACTCTATTGCTTCGATACGTAGACACCTGCAATCGCTATTTCCTAGCAAGGGAGAGTCGCATTTACAATCATATGAAGCATAGACGAGGAATACAATACACTTCGCAATGAATATTATATCTTATCATGAATCATAGAAATGAGATGCGATATCGCGTTTTAAGAAGCATTACAACACTATTGCTACGATACGTAGATGTCTGCAAACGCTATTTCCCAGCAAGGAAGTGTCGCACTTACATTCATTTGAAGTGTATGCGAGGAATACATAACACTTCGCAATGAATATTATATCTTATCATGAATCACAGAAATGAGGTGCGATATCGCGTTTTAAGAAGCTTTAGAACTCTACTGCTACGATACGTAGACGTCTGCAAACGATATTTCCGAGAAAGTATGTGTCGCATTTACATTCATTTGAAGTGCATTCGAGGAATACATAACACTTCGCAATGAATATTATATCTTATCATGAATCATAGAAATGAGATGCGATATCGCGTTTTATGAAGCATTACAACTCTATTGCTACGATACTTAGACATCTGCAAACGCTATTTCCTTGCCAGGAAGTGTCGCATTTACGTTCATTTGACGTGTATGCGAGGAATACATAACACTTCGCAATGAATATTATATCTTATCATGAATCACAGAAATGAGATGCGATATCGCGTTTTAAGAAGCTTTAGAACTCTATTGCTACGATACGTAGACATCTGCAAACGCTATTTCCGAGAAAGGATGTGTCGCCTTTACATTCATTTGAAGCGTAGACGAGGAATACATAGTACTTCGCAATGAATATTATATCTTATCATGAATCATAGAAATGAGATGCGATATCGCGTTTTATAAAGCATTACAACTCTATTGCTACGATACGTAGACATCTGCAAACGCTATTTCCTAGCAAGGAAGTGTCGCATTTACATTCATTTGAAGTGTATGAGAGGAATACATAACACTTCACAATGAATATTATATCTTATAATGAATCATAGAAATGAGATGCGATATCGCGTTTTAAGAAGCGTTAGAACACTATTGCTACGATACGGAGACATCTGCAAATGCTATTTCCTAGCAAGGAAGTGTCGCATTTACATTCATTTGAAGCGTAGACGAAGAATACATAGTACTACGCAATGAATATTTTATCTTATCATGCGACATAGAAATGAGATGCGATATCGCGTTTTAAGAAGCGTTAGAACACTATTGCTACGATACGTAGACATCTGCAAACGCTATTTCCTAGCAAGGAAGTGTCGCATTTACGTTCATTTGAAGTGTATGCGAGGAATACATAACACTTCACAATGAATATTATATCTTATAATGAATCATAGAAATGAGATGCGATATCGCGTTTTAAGAAGCGTTAGAACACTATTGCTACGATACGTAGACATCTGCAAACGCTATTTCCTAGCAAGGAAGTGTCGCATTTACGTTCATTTGAAGTGTATGCGAGGAATACATAACACTTCGCAATGAATATTATATCTTATCATGAATCATAGAAATGAGATGCGATATCGCGTTTTAAGAAGCATTACAACTCTATTGCTACGATACGTAGATATCTGCAAACGCTATTTCCCAGCAAGGAAGTGTCGCACTTACATTCATTTGAAGTGTATTCGAGGAATACATAAGACTTCGCAATGAATATTATATCTTATCATGAATCATACAAATGAGATGCGATATCGCGTTTTAAGAAGCATTACAACTCTAGTGCTACGATACGTAGACATCTGCAAACGCTATTTCCTAGCAAGGAAGTGTCGCATTTACATTCTTTTGAAGTGAATACGAGGCATACATGAGACTTCGCAATGAATTATATCTTTTCAGTAAACACAGAAATGAGGTGCGATATCGCGTTTTAAGAAGCTTTAGAACTCTACTGCTACGATACGTAGACGTCTGCAAACGCTATTTCCGAGAAAGGATGTGTCGCATTTACATTCATTTGAAGTGCATTCGAGGAATACATAACACTTCGCAATGAATATTATATCTTATCATGAATCATAGAAATGAGATGCGATATCGCGTTTTATGAAGCATTACAACTCTATTGCTACGATACTTAGACATCTGCAAACGCTATTTCCTAGCCAGGAAGTGTCGCATTTACGTTCATTTGACGTGTATGCGAGGAATACATAACACTTCGCAATGAATATTATATCTTATCATGAATCACAGAAATGAGATGCGATATCGCGTTTTAAGAAGCTTTAGAACTCTATTGCTACGATACGTAGACATCTGCAAACGCTATTTCCGAGAAAGGATGTGTCGCCTTTACATTCATTTGAAGCGTAGACGAGGAATACATAGTACTTCGCAATGAATATTATATCTTATCATGAATCATAGAAATGAGATGCGATATCGCGTTTTATAAAGCATTACAACTCTATTGCTACGATACGTAGACATCTGCAAACGCTATTTCCCAGCAAGGAAGTGTCGCATTTACGTTCATTTGAAGTGTATGTGAGGAATACATAACACTTCACAATGAATATTATATCTTATAATGAATCATAGAAATGAGATGCTGCATCTCGTTTTAAGAAGCATTAGTACTCTATTGCTTCGATACGTAGACATCTGCAAACGCTATTTCCTAGCAAGGAAGTGTCGCACTTACATTCATTTGAAGCGTAGACGAAGAATACATAGTACTACGCAATGAATATTTTATCTTATCATGCGATATAGAAATGAGATGCGATATCGCGTTTTAAGAAGCATTACAACTCTATTGCTACGATACGTAGACATCTGCAAACGCTATTTCCTAGCAAGGAAGTGTCGCATTTACGTTCATTTGAAGTGTATGCAAGGAATACATAACACTTCACAATGAATATTATATCTTATCATGAATCACAGAAATGAGATGCGATATCGCGTTTTAAGAAGCTTTAGAACTCTATTGCTACGATACGTAGACATCTGCAAACGCTATTTTCTAGCAAGGAAGTGTCGCATTTACGTTCATTTGAAGTGTATGCGAGGAATACATAACACTTCACAATGAATATTATATCTTATCATGAAACATAGAAATGAGATGCGATATCGCGTTCTAAGAAGCATTACAACTCTATTGCTACGACACGTAGACATCTGCAAACGCTATTTCCTAGCAAGGAAGTGTCGCATTTACATTCATTTGAAGCGTAGACGAAGAATACATAGTACTACGCAATGAATATTTTATCTTATCATGAGCCATAGAAATGAGATGCGATATCGCGTTTTAAGAAGCTTTAGAACTCTATTGCTACGATACGTAGACATCTGCAAACGCTATTTCCGAGAAAGGATGTGTCGCCTTTACATTCATTTGAAGCGTAGACGAGGAATACATAGTACTTCGCAATGAATATTATATCTTATCATGAATCATAGAAATGAGATGCGATATCGCGTTTTATAAAGCATTACAACTCTATTGCTACGATACGTGGACATCTGCAAACGCTATTTCCCAGCAAGGAAGTGTCGCATTTACGTTCATTTGAAGTGTATGTGAGGAATACATAACACTTCACAATGAATATTATATCTTATAATGAATCATAGAAATGAGATGCTGCATCTCGTTTTAAGAAGCATTAGTACTCTATTGCTTCGATACGTAGACACCTGCAATCGCTATTTCCTAGCAAGGAAGTGTCGCATTTACAATCATATGAACCATAGACGAGGAATACATAACACTTCGCAATGAATATTATATCTTATCATGAATCATAGAAATGAGATGCGATATCGCGTTTTAAGAAGCTTTAGAATTCTATTGCTACGATACGTAGACATCTGCAAACGCTATTTCCCAGCAAGGAAGTGTCGCATTTACATTCATTTGATGTGTATTCGAGGAATACATAACACTTCGCAATGAATATTATATCTTATCATGAATCATAGAAATGAGATGCGATATCGCGTTTTATAAAGCATTACAACTCTATTGCTACGATACGTAGACATCTGCAAACGCTATTTCCTAGCAAGGAAGTGTCGCATTTACATTCATTTGAAGTGTATGAGAGGAATACATAACACTTCACAATGAATATTATATCTTATAATGAATCATAGAAATGAGATGCGATATCGCGTTTTAAGAAGCGTTAGAACACTATTGCTACGATACGGAGACATCTGCAAATGCTATTTCCTAGCAAGGAAGTGTCGCATTTACATTCATTTGAAGCGTAGACGAAGAATACATAGTACTACGCAATGAATATTTTATCTTATCATGCGACATAGAAATGAGATGCGATATCGCGTTTTAAGAAGCGTTAGAACACTATTGCTACGATACGTAGACATCTGCAAACGCTATTTCCTAGCAAGGAAGTGTCGCATTTACGTTCATTTGAAGTGTATGCGAGGAATACATAACACTTCACAATGAATATTATATCTTATAATGAATCATAGAAATGAGATGCGATATCGCGTTTTAAGAAGCGTTAGAACACTATTGCTACGATACGTAGACATCTGCAAACGCTATTTCCTAGCAAGGAAGTGTCGCATTTACGTTCATTTGAAGTGTATGCGAGGAATACATAACAGTTCACAATGAATATTATATCTTATCATGAAACATAGAAATGAGATCGGATATCGCGTTTTAAGAAGCATTACAACTCTATTGCTACGATACGTAGACATCTGCAAGCGCTATTTCCTGGCAAGGAAGTGTCGCATTTACATTCATTTGAAGCGTAGGCGAGGAATACATAGTATACTACGCAATGAATATTTTATCTTATCATGCGACATAGAAATGAGATGCGATATCGCGTTTTAAGAAGCATTAAAACTCTATTGCTACGATACGTAGACATCTGCAAACGCTATTTCCTAGCAAGGAAGTGTCGCATTTACGTTCATTTGAAGTGTATGCGAGGAATACATAACACTTCACAATGAATATTATATCTTATAATGAATCATAGAAATGAGATGCGATATCGCGTTTTAAGAAGCGTTAGAACACTATTGCTACGATACGTAGACATCTGCAAACGCTATTTTCTAGCAAGGAAGTGTCGCATTTACATTCTTTTGAAGTGAATACGAGGTATACATGAGACTTCGCAATGAATATTATATCTTATCATGAATCATAGAAATGAGATGCGATATCGCGTTTTATGAAGCATTACAACTCTATTGCTACGATACTTAGACATCTGCAAACGCTATTTCCTAGCCAGGAAGTGTCGCATTTACGTTCATTTGACGTGTATGCGAGGAATACATAACACTTCGCAATGAATATTATATCTTATCATGAATGACAGAAATGAGATGCGATATCGCGTTTTAAGAAGCTTTAGAACTCTATTGCTACGATACGTAGACATCTGCAAACGCTATTTCCGAGAAAGGATGTGTCGCCTTTACATTCATTTGAAGCGTAGACGAGGAATACATAGTACTTCGCAATGAATATTATATCTTATCATGAATCATAGAAATGAGATGCGATATCGCGTTTTATGAAGCATTACAACTCTATTGCTACGATACGTAGACATCTGCAAACGCTATTTCCCAGCAAGGAAGTGTCGCATTTACATTCATTTGAAGTGCATTCGAGGAATACATAACACTTCGCAATGAATATTATATCTTATAGTGAATCATAGAAATGAGATGCGATATCGCGTTTTAAGAAGCATTACAACTCTATTGCTACGATACGTAGATATCTGCAAACGCTATTTCCCAGCAAGGATGTGTCGCCTTTACATTCATTTGAAGCGTAGACGAGGAATACATAGTACTTCGCAATGAATATTATATCTTATCATGAGACATAGAAATGAGATGCGATATCGCGTTTTAAGAAGCATTAGTACTCTATTGCTTCGATACGTAGACTCCTGCAATCGCTATTTCCCAGCAAGGAAGTGTCGCTTTTACAATCATATGAAGCATAGACGAGGAATACATAACACTTCGCAATGAATATTATATCTTATCATGAGATATAGAAATGAGATGCGATATCGCGTCTTAAGAAGCATTACAACTCCATTGCTACGATACGTAGACATCTGCAAACGCTATTTCCTAGCAAGGAAGTGTCGCATTTACGTTCATTTGAAGTGTATGCGAGGAATACATAACACTTCACAATGAATATTATATCTTATAATGAATCATAGAAATGAGATGCGATATCGCGTTTTAAGAAGCGTTAGAACACTTTTGCTACGATACGTAGACATCTGCAAACGCTATTTCCTAGCAAGGAAGTGTCGCATTTACATTCTTTTGAAGTGAATACGAGGTATACATGAGACTTCGCAATGAATATTATATCTTATCATGAAACATAGAAATGAGATGCAGCATCTCGTTTTAAGAAGCATTAGTACTCTATTGCTTCGATACGTAGACTCCTGCAATCGCTATTTCCTACCAAGGAAGTGTCGCTTTTACAATCATATGAAGCATAGACGAGGAATACATAACACTTCGCAATGAATATTATATCTTATCATGAATCATAGAAATGAGATGCGATATCGCCTTTTTAAGAAGCATTCCAACTCTATTGCTACGATACGTAGATATCTGCAAACGCTATTTCCCAGCAAGGAAGTGTCGCACTTACATTCATGTGAAGTGTATTCGAGGAATACATAACACTTCGCAATGAATATTATATCTTATCATGAAACATAGAAATGAGATCGGATATAACGTTTTAAGAAGCATTACAACTCTATTGCTACAATACGTAGACATCTGCAAGCGCTATTTCCTGGCAAGGAAGTGTCGCATTTACATTCATTTGAAACGTAGACGAGGAATACATAGTACTTCGCAATGAGTATTATATCTTATCATGAGACATAGAAAAGAGATGCGATATCGCGTTTTAAGAAGCATTACAACTCTATTGCTACGATACTTAGACATCTGCAAACGCTATTTCCTAGCAAGGAAGTGTCGCATTTACAATCATTTGAAGCATAGACGAGGAATACATAACACTTCGCAATGAATATTATATCTTATCATGAATCATAGAAATGAGATGCGATATCGCGTTTTAAGAAGAGTTAGAACACTATTACTACGATACGTAGACATCTGCAAACGCTATTTCCTAGCAAAGAAGTGTCGCATTTACGTTCATTTGAAGTGTATGCAAGGAATACATAACACTTCACAATGAATATTATATCTTATAATGAATCATAGAAATGAGATGCGATATCGCGTTTTAAGAAGCGTTAGAACACTATTGCTACGATACGTAGACATCTGCAAACGCTATTTCCTAGCAAGGAAGTGTCGCATTTACATTCTTTTGAAGTGAATACGAGGTATACATGAGACTTCACAATGAATATTATATCTTATCATGAATCATAGAAATGAGATGCGATATCGCGTTTTATGAAGCATTACAACTCTATTGCTACGATACTTAGACATCTGCAAACGCTATTTCCTAGCCAGGAAGTGTCGCATTTACGTTCATTTGACGTGTATGCGAGGAATACATAACACTTCGCAATGAATATTATATCTTATCATGAATCACAGAAATGAGATGCGATATCGCGTTTTAAGAAGCTTTAGAACTCTATTGCTACGATACGTAGACATCTGCAAACGCTATTTCCGAGAAAGGATGTGTCGCCTTTACATTCATTTGAAGCGTAGACGAGGAATACATAGTACTTCGCAATGAATATTATATCTTATCATGAATCATAGAAATGAGATGCGATATCGCGTTTTATGAAGCATTACAACTCTATTGCTACGATACGTAGACATCTGCAAACGCTATTTCCCAGCAAGGAAGTGTCGCATTTACATTCATTTGAAGTGCATTCGAGGAATACATAACACTTCGCAATGAATATTATATCTTATAGTGAATCATAGAAATGAGATGCGATATCGCGTTTTAAGAAGCATTACAACTCTATTGCTACGATACGTAGATATCTGCAAACGCTATTTCCCAGCAAGGATGTGTCGCCTTTACATTCATTTGAAGCGTAGACGAGGAATACATAGTACTTCGCAATGAATATTATATCTTATCATGAGACATAGAAATGAGATGCGATATCGCGTTTTAAGAAGCATTACAACTCTATTGCTACGATACGTAGACATCTGCAAACGCTATTTCCTAGCAAGGAAGTGTCGCATTTACGTTCATTTGAAGTGTATGCGAGGAATACATAACACTTCACAATGAATATTATATCTTATAATGAATCATAGAAATGAGATGCGATATCGCGTTTTAAGAAGCGTTAGAACACTATTGCTACGATACGTAGACATCTGCAAACGCTATTTCCTAGCAAGGAAGTGTCGCATTTACATTCTTTTGAAGTGAATACGAGGCATACATGAGACTTCGCAATGAATATTATATCTTTTCAGTAAACATAGAAATGAGATGCGATATCGCGTTTTATGAAGCATTACAACTCTATTGCTACGATACTTAGACATCTGCAAACGCTATTTCCTAGCAAGGAAGTGTCGCATTTACATTCATTTGAAGCGTAGACGAGGAATACATAGTACTTCGCAATGAATATTATATCTTATCATGAATCATAGAAATGAGATGCGATATCGCGTTTTATGAAGCATTACAACTCTATTGCTACGATACTTAGACATCTGCAAACGCTATTTCCTAGCCAGGGAGTGTCGCATTTACGTTCATTTGACGTGTATGCGAGGAATACATAACACTTCGCAATGAATATTATATCTTATCATGAATCACAGAAATGAGATGCGATATCGCGTTTTAAGAAGCTTTAGAACTCTATTGCTACGATACGTAGATATCTGCAAACGCTATTTCCCAGCAA
Source organism: Xylocopa sonorina (assembly GCF_050948175.1). Taxonomy (NCBI): domain Eukaryota; kingdom Metazoa; phylum Arthropoda; class Insecta; order Hymenoptera; family Apidae; genus Xylocopa; species Xylocopa sonorina. The sequence continues at coordinate 1,140,308 of NW_027490167.1, forward strand.
GGATGTGTCGCCTTTACATTCATTTGAAGCGTAGACGGGGAATACATAGTACTTCGCAATGAATATTATATCTTATCATGAGACATAGAAATGAGATGCGATATCGCGTTTTAAGAAGCATTACAACTCTATTGCTACGATACGTAGACATCTGCAAACGCTATTTCCCAGCAAGGAAGTGTCGCATTTACATTCATTTGATGTGCATTCGAGGAATACATAACACTTCGCAATGAATATTATATCTTATCATGAATCATAGAAATGAGATGCGATATCGCGTTTTATAAAGCATTACAACTCTATTGCTACGATACGTAGACATCTGCAAACGCTATTTCCTAGCAAGGAAGTGTCGCATTTACATTCATTTGAAGTGTATGAGAGGAATACATAACACTTCACAATGAATATTATATCTTATAATGAATCATAGAAATGAGATGCGATATCGCGTTTTAAGAAGCGTTAGAACACTATTGCTACGATACGGAGACATCTGCAAATGCTATTTCCTAGCAAGGAAGTGTCGCATTTACATTCATTTGAAGCGTAGACGAAGAATACATAGTACTACGCAATGAATATTTTATCTTATCATGCGACATAGAAATGAGATGCGATATCGCGTTTTAAGAAGCGTTAGAACACTATTGCTACGATACGTAGACATCTGCAAACGCTATTTCCTAGCAAGGAAGTGTCGCATTTACGTTCATTTGAAGTGTATGCGAGGAATACATAACACTTCACAATGAATATTATATCTTATAATGAATCATAGAAATGAGATGCGATATCGCGTTTTAAGAAGCGTTAGAACACTATTGCTACGATACGTAGACATCTTCAAACGCTATTTCCTAGCAAGGAAGTGTCGCATTTACGTTCATTTGAAGTGTATGCGAGGAATACATAACACTTCACAATGAATATTATATCTTATCATGAAACATAGAAATGAGATCGGATATCGCGTTTTAAGAAGCATTACAACTCTATTGCTACGATACGTAGACATCTGCAAGCGCTATTTCCTGGCAAGGAAGTGTCGCATTTACATTCATTTGAAGCGTAGGCGAGGAATACATAGTATACTACGCAATGAATATTTTATCTTATCATGCGACATAGAAATGAGATGCGATATCGCGTTTTAAGAAGCATTAAAACTCTATTGCTACGATACGTAGACATCTGCAAACGCTATTTCCTAGCAAGGAAGTGTCGCATTTACGTTCATTTGAAGTGTATGCAAGGAATACATAACACTTCACAATGAATATTATATCTTATCATGAATCACAGAAATGAGATGCGATATCGCGTTTTAAGAAGCTTTAGAACTCTATTGCTACGATATGTAGACATCTGCAAACGCTATTTCCGAGAAAGGATGTGTCGCATTTACGTTCATTTGAAGTGTATGCGAGGAATACATAACACTTCACAATGAATATTATATCTTATAATGAATCATAGAAATGAGATGCGATATCGCGTTTTAAGAAGCGTTAGAACACTATTGCTACGATACGTAGACATCTGCAAACGCTATTTTCTAGCAAGGAAGTGTCGCATTTACATTCTTTTGAAGTGAATACGAGGTATACATGAGACTTCGCAATGAATATTATATCTTATCATGAATCATAGAAATGAGATGCGATATCGCGTTTTATGAAGCATTACAACTCTATTGCTACGATACTTAGACATCTGCAAACGCTATTTCCTAGCCAGGAAGTGTCGCATTTACGTTCATTTGACGTGTATGCGAGGAATACATAACACTTCGCAATGAATATTATATCTTATCATGAATCACAGAAATGAGATGCGATATCGCGTTTTAAGAAGCTTTAGAACTCTATTGCTACGATACGTAGACATCTGCAAACGCTATTTCCGAGAAAGGATGTGTCGCCTTTACATTCATTTGAAGCGTAGACGAGGAATACATAGTACTTCGCAATGAATATTATATCTTATCACGAATCATAGAAATGAGATGCGATATCGCGTTTTATGAAGCATTACAACTCTATTGCTACGATACGTAGACATATGCAAACGCTATTTCCCAGCAAGGAAGTGTCGCATTTACATTCATTTGAAGTGCATTCGAGGAATACATAACACTTCGCAATGAATATTATATCTTATAGTGAATCATAGAAATGAGATGCGATATCGCGTTTTAAGAAGCATTACAACTCTATTGCTACGATACGTAGATATCTGCAAACGCTATTTCCCAGCAAGGATGTGTCGCCTTTACATTCATTTGAAGCGTAGACGAGGAATACATAGTACTTCGCAATGAATATTATATCTTATCATGAGACATAGAAATGAGATGCGATATCGCGTTTTAAGAAGCATTAGTACTCTATTGCTACGATACGTAGACATCTGCAAACGCTATTTCCTAGCAAGGAAGTGTCGCATTTACGTTCATTTGAAGTGTATGCGAGGAATACATAACACTTCACAATGAATATTATATCTTATAATGAATCATAGAAATGAGATGCGATATCGCGTTTTAAGAAGCGTTAGAACACTATTGCTACGATACGTAGACATCTGCAAACGCTATTTCCTAGCAAGGAAGTGTCGCATTTACATTCTTTTGAAGTGAATACGAGGCATACATGAGACTTCGCAATGAATATTATATCTTTTCAGTAAACATAGAAATGAGATGCGATATCGCGTTTTATGAAGCATTACAACTCTATTGCTACGATACTTAGACATCTGCAAACGCTATTTCCTAGCAAGGAAGTGTCGCATTTACATTCTTTTGAAGTGAATACGAGGTATACATGAGACTTCGCAATGAATATTATATCTTATCATGAATCATAGAAATGAGATGCGATATCGCGTTTTATGAAGCATTACAACTCTATTGCTACGATACTTAGACATCTGCAAACGCTATTTCCTAGCCAGGAAGTGTCGCATTTACGTTCATTTGACGTGTATGCGAGGAATACATAACACTTCGCAATGAATATTATATCTTATCATGAATCACAGAAATGAGGTGCGATATCGCGTTTTAAGAAGCTTTAGAACTCTACTGCTACGATACGTAGACGTCTGCAAACGCTATTTCCGAGAAAGGATGTGTCGCATTTACATTCATTTGAAGTGCATTCGAGGAATACATAACACTTCGCAATGAATATTATATCTTATCATGAATCATAGAAATGAGATGCGATATCGCGTTTTAAGAAGCATTACAACTCTATTGCTACGATACGTAGATATCTGCAAACGCTATTTCCCAGCAAGGAAGTGTCGCACTTACATTCATTTGAAGTGTATTCGAGGAATACATAAGACTTCGCAATGAATATTATATCTTATCATGAATCATACAAATGAGATGCGATATCGCGTTTTAAGAAGCATTACAACTCTAGTGCTACGATACGTAGACATCTGCAAACGCTATTTCCTAGCAAGGAAGTGTCGCATTTACATTCTTTTGAAGTGAATACGAGGCATACATGAGACTTCGCAATGAATATTATATCTTTTCAGTAAACACAGAAATGAGGTGCGATATCGCGTTTTAAGAAGCTTTAGAACTCTATTGCTACGATACGTAGATATCTGCAAACGCTATTTCCCAGCAAGGATGTGTCGCCTTTACATTCATTTGAAGCGTAGACGGGGAATACATAGTACTTCGCAATGAATATTATATCTTATCATGAGACATAGAAATGAGATGCGATATCGCGTTTTAAGAAGCATTACAACTCTATTGCTACGATACGTAGACATCTGCAAACGCTATTTCCCAGCAAGGAAGTGTCGCATTTACATTCATTTGATGTGTATTCGAGGAATACATAACACTTCGCAATGAATATTATATCTTATCATGAATCATAGAAATGAGATGCGATATCGCGTTTTATAAAGCATTACAACTCTATTGCTACGATACGTAGACATCTGCAAACGCTATTTCCTAGCAAGGAAGTGTCGCATTTACATTCATTTGAAGTGTATGAGAGGAATACATAACACTTCACAATGAATATTATATCTTATAATGAATCATAGAAATGAGATGCGATATCGCGTTTTAAGAAGCGTTAGAACACTATTGCTACGATACGGAGACATCTGCAAATGCTATTTCCTAGCAAGGAAGTGTCGCATTTACATTCATTTGAAGCGTAGACGAAGAATACATAGTACTACGCAATGAATATTTTATCTTATCATGCGACATAGAAATGAGATGCGATATCGCGTTTTAAGAAGCGTTAGAACACTATTGCTACGATACGTAGACATCTGCAAACGCTATTTCCTAGCAAGGAAGTGTCGCATTTACGTTCATTTGAAGTGTATGCGAGGAATACATAACACTTCACAATGAATATTATATCTTATAATGAATCATAGAAATGAGATGCGATATCGCGTTTTAAGAAGCGTTAGAACACTATTGCTACGATACGTAGACATCTTCAAACGCTATTTCCTAGCAAGGAAGTGTCGCATTTACGTTCATTTGAAGTGTATGCGAGGAATACATAACACTTCACAATGAATATTATATCTTATCATGAAACATAGAAATGAGATCGGATATCGCGTTTTAAGAAGCATTACAACTCTATTGCTACGATACGTAGACATCTGCAAGCGCTATTTCCTGGCAAGGAAGTGTCGCATTTACATTCATTTGAAGCGTAGGCGAGGAATACATAGTATACTACGCAATGAATATTTTATCTTATCATGCGACATAGAAATGAGATGCGATATCGCGTTTTAAGAAGCATTAAAACTCTATTGCTACGATACGTAGACATCTGCAAACGCTATTTCCTAGCAAGGAAGTGTCGCATTTACGTTCATTTGAAGTGTATGCAAGGAATACATAACACTTCACAATGAATATTATATCTTATCATGAATCACAGAAATGAGATGCGATATCGCGTTTTAAGAAGCTTTAGAACTCTATTGCTACGATATGTAGACATCTGCAAACGCTATTTCCGAGAAAGGATGTGTCGCATTTACGTTCATTTGAAGTGTATGCGAGGAATACATAACACTTCACAATGAATATTATATCTTATAATGAATCATAGAAATGAGATGCGATATCGCGTTTTAAGAAGCGTTAGAACACTATTGCTACGATACGTAGACATCTGCAAACGCTATTTTCTAGCAAGGAAGTGTCGCATTTACATTCTTTTGAAGTGAATACGAGGTATACATGAGACTTCGCAATGAATATTATATCTTATCATGAATCATAGAAATGAGATGCGATATCGCGTTTTATGAAGCATTACAACTCTATTGCTACGATACTTAGACATCTGCAAACGCTATTTCCTAGCCAGGAAGTGTCGCATTTACGTTCATTTGACGTGTATGCGAGGAATACATAACACTTCGCAATGAATATTATATCTTATCATGAATCACAGAAATGAGATGCGATATCGCGTTTTAAGAAGCTTTAGCACTCTATTGCTACGATACGTAGACATCTGCAAACGCTATTTCCGAGAAAGGATGTGTCGCCTTTACATTCATTTGAAGCGTAGACGAGGAATACATAGTACTTCGCAATGAATATTATATCTTATCACGAATCATAGAAATGAGATGCGATATCGCGTTTTATGAAGCATTACAACTCTATTGCTACGATACGTAGACATATGCAAACGCTATTTCCCAGCAAGGAAGTGTCGCATTTACATTCATTTGAAGTGCATTCGAGGAATACATAACACTTCGCAATGAATATTATATCTTATAGTGAATCATAGAAATGAGATGCGATATCGCGTTTTAAGAAGCATTACAACTCTATTGCTACGATACGTAGATATCTGCAAACGCTATTTCCCAGCAAGGATGTGTCGCCTTTACATTCATTTGAAGCGTAGACGAGGAATACATAGTACTTCGCAATGAATATTATATCTTATCATGAGACATAGAAATGAGATGCGATATCGCGTTTTAAGAAGCATTAGTACTCTATTGCTTCGATACGTAGACTCCTGCAATCGCTATTTCCCAGCAAGGAAGTGTCGCTTTTACAATCATATGAAGCATAGACGAGGAATACATAACACTTCGCAATGAATATTATATCTTATCATGAGATATAGAAATGAGATGCGATATCGCGTTTTAAGAAGCATTACAACTCCATTGCTACGATACGTAGACATCTGCAAACGCTATTTCCTAGCAAGGAAGTGTCGCATTTACGTTCATTTGAAGTGTATGCGAGGAATACATAACACTTCACAATGAATATTATATCTTATAATGAATCATAGAAATGAGATGCGATATCGCGTTTTAAGAAGCGTTAGAACACTTTTGCTACGATACGTAGACATCTGCAAACGCTATTTCCTAGCAAGGAAGTGTCGCATTTACATTCTTTTGAAGTGAATACGAGGTATACATGAGACTTCGCAATGAATATTATATCTTATCATGAAACATAGAAATGAGATGCAGCATCTCGTTTTAAGAAGCATTAGTACTCTATTGCTTCGATACGTAGACTCCTGCAATCGCTATTTCCTACCAAGGAAGTGTCGCTTTTACAATCATATGAAGCATAGACGAGGAATACATAACACTTCGCAATGAATATTATATCTTATCATGAATCATAGAAATGAGATGCGATATCGCCTTTTTAAGAAGCATTCCAACTCTATTGCTACGATACGTAGATATCTGCAAACGCTATTTCCCAGCAAGGAAGTGTCGCACTTACATTCATGTGAAGTGTATTCGAGGAATACATAACACTTCGCAATGAATATTATATCTTATCATGAAACATAGAAATGAGATCGGATATAACGTTTTAAGAAGCATTACAACTCTATTGCTACAATACGTAGACATCTGCAAGCGCTATTTCCTGGCAAGGAAGTGTCGCATTTACATTCATTTGAAACGTAGACGAGGAATACATAGTACTTCGCAATGAGTATTATATCTTATCATGAGACATAGAAATGAGATGCGATATCGCGTTTTAAGAAGCATTACAACTCTATTGCTACGATACTTAGACATCTGCAAACGCTATTTCCTAGCAAGGAAGTGTCGCATTTACAATCATTTGAAGCATAGACGAGGAATACATAACACTTCGCAATGAATATTATATCTTATCATGAATCATAGAAATGAGATGCGATATCGCGTTTTAAGAAGCCTTAGAATTCTATTGCTACGATACTTAGACATCTGCATACGCTATTTCCTAGCAAGGAAGTGTCGCATTTACATTCATTTGAAGCGTAGACGAGGAATACATAGTACTTCGCAATGAATATTATATCTTATCATGAGACATAGAAATGAGATGCGATATCGCGTTTTAAGAAGCATTACAACACTATTGCTACGATACGTAGACATCTGCAAACGCTATTTCCTAGCAAGGAAGTGTCGCATTTACGTTCATTTGAAGTGTATGCGAGGAATACATAACACTTCACAATGAATATTATATCTTGTAATGAATCATAGAAATGAGATGCGATATCGCGTTTTAAGAAGCGTTAGAACACTATTGCTACGATACGTAGACATCTTCAAACGCTATTTCCTAGCAAGGAAGTGTCGCATTTACGTTCATTTGAAGTGTATGCGAGGAATACATAACACTTCACAATGAATATTATATCTTATCATGAAACATAGAAATGAGATCGGATATCGCGTTTTAAGAAGCATTACAACTCTATTGCTACGATACGTAGACATCTGCAAGCGCTATTTCCTGGCAAGGAAGTGTCGCATTTACATTCATTTGAAGCGTAGGCGAGGAATACATAGTATACTACGCAATGAATATTTTATCTTATCATGCGACATAGAAATGAGATGCGATATCGCGTTTTAAGAAGCATTAAAACTCTATTGCTACGATACGTAGACATCTGCAAACGCTATTTCCTAGCAAGGAAGTGTCGCATTTACGTTCATTTGAAGTGTATGCAAGGAATACATAACACTTCACAATGAATATTATATCTTATCATGAATCACAGAAATGAGATGCGATATCGCGTTTTAAGAAGCTTTAGAACTCTATTGCTACGATATGTAGACATCTGCAAACGCTATTTCCGAGAAAGGATGTGTCGCATTTACGTTCATTTGAAGTGTATGCGAGGAATACATAACACTTCACAATGAATATTATATCTTATAATGAATCATAGAAATGAGATGCGATATCGCGTTTTAAGAAGCGTTAGAACACTATTGCTACGATACGTAGACATCTGCAAACGCTATTTTCTAGCAAGGAAGTGTCGCATTTACATTCTTTTGAAGTGAATACGAGGTATACATGAGACTTCGCAATGAATATTATATCTTATCATGAATCATAGAAATGAGATGCGATATCGCGTTTTATGAAGCATTACAACTCTATTGCTACGATACTTAGACATCTGCAAACGCTATTTCCTAGCCAGGAAGTGTCGCATTTACGTTCATTTGACGTGTATGCGAGGAATACATAACACTTCGCAATGAATATTATATCTTATCATGAATCACAGAAATGAGATGCGATATCGCGTTTTAAGAAGCTTTAGAACTCTATTGCTACGATACGTAGACATCTGCAAACGCTATTTCCGAGAAAGGATGTGTCGCCTTTACATTCATTTGAAGTGCATTCGAGGAATACATAACACTTCGCAATGAATATTATATCTTATAGTGAATCATAGAAATGAGATGCGATATCGCGTTTTAAGAAGCATTACAACTCTATTGCTACGATACGTAGATATCTGCAAACGCTATTTCCCAGCAAGGATGTGTCACCTTTACATTCATTTGAAGCGTAGACGAGGAATACATAGTACTTCGCAATGAATATTATATCTTATCATGAGACATAGAAATGAGATGCGATATCGCGTTTTAAGAAGCATTAGTACTCTATTGCTTCGATACGTAGACTCCTGCAATCGCTATTTCCCAGCAAGGAAGTGTCGCTTTTACAATCATATGAAGCATAGACGAGGAATACATAACACTTCGCAATGAATATTATATCTTATCATGAGATATAGAAATGAGATGCGATATCGCGTTTTAAGAAGCATTACAACTCCATTGCTACGATACGTAGACATCTGCAAACGCTATTTCCTAGCAAGGAAGTGTCGCATTTACGTTCATTTGAAGTGTATGCGAGGAATACATAACACTTCACAATGAATATTATATCTTATAATGAATCATAGAAATGAGATGCGATATCGCGTTTTAAGAAGCGTTAGAACACTTTTGCTACGATACGTAGACATCTGCAAACGCTATTTCCTAGCAAGGAAGTGTCGCATTTACATTCTTTTGAAGTGAATACGAGGTATACATGAGACTTCGCAATGAATATTATATCTTATCATGAAACATAGAAATGAGATGCAGCATCTCGTTTTAAGAAGCATTAGTACTCTATTGCTTCGATACGTAGACTCCTGCAATCGCTATTTCCTACCAAGGAAGTGTCGCTTTTACAATCATATGAAGCATAGACGAGGAATACATAACACTTCGCAATGAATATTATATCTTATCATGAATCATAGAAATGAGATGCGATATCGCCTTTTTAAGAAGCATTCCAACTCTATTGCTACGATACGTAGATATCTGCAAACGCTATTTCCCAGCAAGGAAGTGTCGCACTTACATTCATGTGAAGTGTATTCGAGGAATACATAACACTTCGCAATGAATATTATATCTTATCATGAAACATAGAAATGAGATCGGATATAACGTTTTAAGAAGCATTACAACTCTATTGCTACAATACGTAGACATCTGCAAGCGCTATTTCCTGGCAAGGAAGTGTCGCATTTACATTCATTTGAAACGTAGACGAGGAATACATAGTACTTCGCAATGAGTATTATATCTTATCATGAGACATAGAAATGAGATGCGATATCGCGTTTTAAGAAGCATTACAACTCTATTGCTACGATACTTAGACATCTGCAAACGCTATTTCCTAGCAAGGAAGTGTCGCATTTACAATCATTTGAAGCATAGACGAGGAATACATAACACTTCGCAATGAATATTATATCTTATCATGAATCATAGAAATGAGATGCGATATCGCGTTTTAAGAAGCCTTAGAATTCTATTGCTACGATACTTAGACATCTGCATACGCTATTTCCTAGCAAGGAAGTGTCGCATTTACATTCATTTGAAGCGTAGACGAGGAATACATAGTACTTCGCAATGAATATTATATCTTATCATGAGACATAGAAATGAGATGCGATATCGCGTTTTAAGAAGCATTACAACACTATTGCTACGATACGTAGACATCTGCAAACGCTATTTCCTAGCAAGGAAGTGTCGCATTTACGTTCATTTGAAGTGTATGCGAGGAATACATAACACTTCACAATGAATATTATATCTTATCATGAATCACAGAAATGAGATGCGATATCGCGTTTTAAGAAGCTTTAGAACTCTATTGCTACGATATGTAGACATCTGCAAACGCTATTTCCGAGAAAGGATGTGTCGCATTTACGTTCATTTGAAGTGTATGCGAGGAATACATAACACTTCACAATGAATATTATATCTTATAATGAATCATAGAAATGAGATGCGATATCGCGTTTTAAGAAGCGTTAGAACACTATTGCTACGATACGTAGACATCTGCAAACGCTATTTTCTAGCAAGGAAGTGTCGCATTTACATTCTTTTGAAGTGAATACGAGGTATACATGAGACTTCGCAATGAATATTATATCTTATCATGAATCATAGAAATGAGATGCGATATCGCGTTTTATGAAGCATTACAACTCTATTGCTACGATACTTAGACATCTGCAAACGCTATTTCCTAGCCAGGAAGTGTCGCATTTACGTTCATTTGACGTGTATGCGAGGAATACATAACACTTCGCAATGAATATTATATCTTATCATGAATCACAGAAATGAGATGCGATATCGCGTTTTAAGAAGCTTTAGAACTCTATTGCTACGATACGTAGACATCTGCAAACGCTATTTCCGAGAAAGGATGTGTCGCCTTTACATTCATTTGAAGTGCATTCGAGGAATACATAACACTTCGCAATGAATATTATATCTTATAGTGAATCATAGAAATGAGATGCGATATCGCGTTTTAAGAAGCATTACAACTCTATTGCTACGATACGTAGATATCTGCAAACGCTATTTCCCAGCAAGGATGTGTCACCTTTACATTCATTTGAAGCGTAGACGAGGAATACATAGTACTTCGCAATGAATATTATATCTTATCATGAGACATAGAAATGAGATGCGATATCGCGTTTTAAGAAGCATTAGTACTCTATTGCTTCGATACGTAGACTCCTGCAATCGCTATTTCCCAGCAAGGAAGTGTCGCTTTTACAATCATATGAAGCATAGACGAGGAATGCATAACACTTCGCAATGAATATTATATCTTATCATGAGATATAGAAATGAGATGCGATATCGCGTTTTATGAAGCATTACAACTCTATTGCTACGATACGTAGACATATGCAAACGCTATTTCCCAGCAAGGAAGTGTCGCATTTACATTCATTTGAAGTGCATTCGAGGAATTGTCACGTCCCGAGGTGCGTTTGCGCTCGATCCGATGGCACGATTCGTAGCCTTTCCCGAAAAACCTACGCGAATTGCGCTGGGGCCGGGTTCGTTGGCGGTCGGAACTCGATCTAACCAAAATTACGCCTAACACTTACCTTTCGACGTCTTCTTAATACTGTTTCGCCTCTCGTTCCAGGTATCTGTGGCGCCGTGGATCCGTGACCGGAATAGCAGCGGCGTACGGCTGGATCGGCGGAGCGTCGACGGGAATGAGTCTCCAGGCAGGCGAGCTACGGCTGGAGGAAACTGGCGCTGGAACCGGGCGATCCTGGATTCGAATTGGACGTACGGCTGCGAAGACCTCCTTCGCAGGGACGGAAACAGCGTTGCAGACGTATGGATGTCCGGAAGTACAACTCGCGTATTCGCGAATGAGACGGCGTAGATATTCTTTCCTACCCGCGCGTCGTGTACGCCTTTTCGGAGGCTCGGGATTCATCAAAGGCGCTTGCACTAGGACGGAATACGGCTCGGCCAAGCGATGGTGCGCTCTGGCTTACCGAGGTCGATCCTTGTTCAAGATACCTTGGATACGATAGGAATGCAGCGAGAGCAGTCGAGCGTTGGTGCGCTCAAAGACTGTCCAGCGTACAGAGCTGTCGCAGATGAATCGTGTGAATTGAATAAGAATCGCGAGCGTACACGTGGAATAGAATTTAAGGAACTTGTATTCGAATAAAGAGACTTGGATTTGGTAAAACAAGAGTATATTCTATAATATAACTATCCTACTACACTTTACTAAGTCTAAGTTATCAACTAACGATATAATATGAAATGGAAATAGTAATAAGTTATAATAAGGACTCCGCTAAGGGAGATGCGATAGAGTCGGCTGCATGAGAGCTGATAGCTCGTGGCAGGGGAGCGTATTGCTCGGAGGTTGAGATTAGAACCGTCTCGGAGATCGGACTCGAAGGAACTCCTCTCTCGGTCGCGCGTCCGCGACCTCCTCGGGTTGCGTGGCGCGCGAGTCGCTGGGCCCCGTGAGTGGGGCGTACGATCGGAGTGGGGCGGCCACTCGGAGTGGGGTGCGGCTCGCGTTCAGCGTGAGCCGCGAGCGTCGAGTGCGCGCGGGCGCGCATCGCAGCTTATATTCTATACGACTTAGAAATTATGATTGTACAAATATCTGCTTATATTTAGGTGTGTGTTGGGTTGTGTATGTACATGATTCGTGTAGAGTGCTTAATCTAGAATCGCGTGTATGAAAAGTAAGCGTACGGTTGTGTGATCGCAGGTGATCGGGATTCGTACGCGGGGAGGTATTCCTCATCCTCGTAGCGTTGTCTCCTCGTCTCGGGGCGTCGAATCGTCGTGCGGCCCGTGTACGGGGGATGCTGATACAGGTGCTGGCGGGAGAGCGGTGTCCCGGTTGCGGATGCTGCGGATGCTGGTTGGCGCCAGAGGGTGGCAGGCGGTGCGCCTGACGTCACACCACCCCCCTTGGAAAAAGAATCTCGGCAATGCCGAGATCTCTTGTCTGTGGAGCGTGTGTCGGACTGCTGGGCCCGTTTCGTGGTTCCACTGGTTGACTGTCGCAGGGGTTGGAGGCTCTCTCCTGATTCATCCCGGCGAGGGTGGATGACCGCTGGACCGCGGTTGATGCTTCTCGTTGACTTGTTCATTCCACTTTGTTCACTTTCGCTTTCAGCGTCTTTTACACTATATTCACTGACTACAGTTCCAGTTTTTCTTATTTTTAACTCATTCGCATTCACACTGTGCATACCTTGCATTCGTTTACATAGCTTAATTTTGTTCGTGTGTACGATTTTATGTCGACCCTTTACATTTAACTTTACGTTGCAGTTGCCTAAAATTTCGAGTATTCGGTAGGGTCCTGAATACTGAGCTTGGAATTTATGCTTATTTGGTTCCTTTAAAAGGTACACCCACTGTCCTACCTCGAAATTTTTGACATTGACTTTGCGGTCGTAATAGAATTTCGATCTGCGTTTGGCGTTATCTAAATTATCTTTGGCGAGCTCCTGCGATTTGGAAATTCTTTCGTTGAGTTGAATGAGATAGTCGCTGTATGTCTCATTTTCGGTGTTGTCTTGAAAAGGAGTGGCTGATGGCGTTCTAGCTATTCTACCGAACACTAGTTCGTGAGGGGTGTATAACGTACCCTCGTGTACGCTGGTGTTGTATGCGAACATCGCGTACGGTAACCATTTCTCCCATTCGTTACTCGACTCGATATAGTGTTTCAGATACTCGGCCAAGACGTGGTGAGATCTTTCGACGGACCCGTTCGTTTGCGGATGGAATGCGGTGGACTTGTACTGCTTGATTCTGAATTTGATAGCGATGGCTTTTATCAGGCTATTTATAAAATTGGAGCCCTGATCTGTCAGTATGCCCTTGGGGCATCCGAACTTACAGATAAACTCTCGAATCAATGCATCCGCAATGTCTACGGCCGTGGTGGTTTTAAGGGGAATTGCGACGGAGAATTTTGTTAGTAGGTCTTGGATTGTTAATATGTTTGTGAAACCATCTGGTGTTTCGGGAAGAGGACCCATAACGTCCATCGAGATTTTGTCAAAAGCCCTGCCGGGGGTATCGGTTAGAGTGAGAGGTTGTCTCGTTTTTACTCTGACCAGTTTTTCCGTTTGGCAGCTTTTGCATTTGCCGATGTATTCTTGGATTTGCAACTTCATATTGGGCCAAAAGTATTGTTGCCTAATACGAGTGTATGTTTTATTCACACCCTTGTGGCCTCCCACAGGTGTGTCGTGGTTCTCCTGTATTATTTTCAGTCTATCTTGGACTGGCGGAGTTCGAATCAGCCCCTGACAGACCGTTATTTGAACGTTCGATTCGTAAAATAGGTCCTCGAGGATTTTTCGGATTCGGGACCATGGAATAGAATCAAGGGAGATCTGTGCGATACTGAATGTTGTTAACTGGAGTTCGTTTACGACGTCGTATAGTGATCGAAATGCTTCGACCGTGGTTTGGAAATCGACTGATCGGCTTGGATGTTCCACGATCGGAAGCTGGATTTGGTACTCGTTTTCTATTTTCACAACTTTGGATCTGGAAAGGACGATGTTTTCGTTGGGAAGGAATTGTCCGGTTTTTTCGAGTTCTTGGGCACCCGCGTCGTAAGGGTGTCCTGACTGCGTGACGAAAATGACAATATTGTCTCGTCTGGTTGACAGTGAGTCGCGACTGTATTTAAACAAAGGCTCTCGCCTGATGTATTCATTCGGTGCAGGGACATAGATTTCGGGATTATCGGTTGTGTGCGGAGTTGACGAGGTGTCGGTAAGTGAGGGAGCGTCGGGCGTCGGTACGTCGGTTCCCGACGTTACCGGTGTAGGAGGAGGAGCTGGAGTGGTGTATTTCCTTCGAACTTCCGGGGAGACATCGAAGATGTCATCCTCCGAATCAAGTGCGTGGGAAAGCGGGAAAACTCGGGCGGGATTCCGCGATAGTGCGTCCGCATTGAGGTTGGTTTTGCCGCTTTTGTATACCATCTCATAATCAAATTCAGCAAGCTTAAGCCTCCAACGAACGAGTCTACTGGATGGATCTTTGACCGAGTTCATCCACACTAACGGCCGATGGTCGGTAACGAGTTTGAACTGGTTACCGTAGATGTATGGCCGGAAATAGTGGACGGCGTAGACGATCGCCAGACACTCCTTCTCGATCGTAGAATAATTTCGCTCCGCAGTATTGAGTAATCGCGACGTGTACGCGATCGGCAGATCGCGACCTATCGGGCCTTGACTGAGAATAGCGCCGATCGCTTCGGCAGATGCATCGGTGGTTATAACGAACGGCTGCTTAAAGTTCGGATATTGGAGTATAGGAGCCTCGCACAGGCAATCGCGAAGTTGTACAAATGAGTTTTCTTGATCGTTGCGCCACACGAAAGGCGCGTCCTTTTTTAACAGATTGGTCAGAGGTTTAGCGATACGCGAGAAATTAGCAATGAAACGCCTGTAATATCCCGCAAGACCGAGGAATTGTTTAATTTGTTTGGCGTTCTGTGGACGTGGAAAATTTTTCACCGCGCTTATTTTCGCGGGGTCCGGTTTTACCCCGTGCTCGCTGATAATGTGGCCTAAATAGCTAACCTCTCTTCGCAGGAATTCGCACTTATCAGGTTGCAAAACTAGGTTGGCTTCCTTGAGCCTTTTTGTTAATTTTTCAAATTTTACTCGGTGCTCCTGCAGAGAGCTGGCGTAGACCACGATATCATCGAGGTAGACGAATACCTCGTTCCCCTGGAGGCCGGAGAGGACGTTGTCCATCAGCCTCTGGAACGTCGCGGGCGCGTTTTTCAACCCGAAGGGCATTCTTTTGAACTCATAGTGCCCGTGAGGCGTAGAAAAAGCGGTTTTCGGAGCGTCGGCGGGTTCCATAGGGATCTGATGGAACCCGCTCGCGAGATCGAAAGTACTGAAGTATTTCGCGCTACCGAGCTGATCGAGAATCTCCGTGATGCAAGGGAGGGGGTACGCGTCGGCGACAGACTTCTCGTTCAGAGCTCGGTAGTCGATAAC